>NC_066549.1:8869213-8899213 GCF_024679095.1 Eriocheir sinensis | reverse complement strand
TGAACAGTAAATTTACGATAAGTAAGAGTCATCCAGCATCAGGGAGCCGCACGTGTCGGGCCTGGCGCACACCTCGCTGCACAGAGGAGCGGCCTGCGCGGCGGGACAAGAGGAGTGTTAATGACCTACAAGACGTGTGTAGGGCGAGGCCGGCATGACAGTGTGTGTGTGTGTGTGTGTGTGTGTGTGTGTGTGTGTGTGTGTTGCAAAAAAACCCTCATAAAGTAAGCTATGTTGTTAGGGAGCTTCTCTTCCTCACCTGAGTTTCATTCTGGTTTATCAGTCAGTCTCGTCGGTCTAATCAATCTCTATCAACACGTCTGTTCTGATTGACTGATGGCGTCTAAATCGTGGGTGTGCTGAAGTGTACCTTGTGTTATCTTTCTTTGAGGGGGTGTACTGAGACACCACAGTCATATTTTGTTGTTTATTTTTGTTTGTTTTTTGTTTTTTTTATATTTTTTTATATTTATTTATTTATTTATTTATTTTTTTTTTTTTTTACGTGTTAGCATATAGCGCCGGTAGGCTTTCTCCAGGGGCCTGGTGGTCGGCCCAAGCCCGTCAGAGCGCAGGCAATATTTATAGTGGCGCCATTTATTCTTGGCTCTTGCTACCCCCCCGAACTCATTCTTGATTCACTTAGACGGTTTCTTCTAGAGTCCGGGTTGATGGGTGGTCTTCAGGACAGCATGTGGGTAGTCTTAGGCCACTCGACGGTGACTGAAAAACCCCAGGTGGTATCGTGGGGATTCGAACCCGCGTTTTCGCAACTATTTTGAAATTCTGTTGTATCAGTTTCTAGAAAAGTCAATTATATTTCTATATCGTCAAATTTGTCATCAGTAACATATTACTTTGGTATCACGAAGTCTACTTTTCCTACCAGACATCTCCTTATGACACACCTCCCCAGTATGTGACGAATGCTTCTGAACTTACGATCTGTCTTTTCTTATTCTGGAAAACAGTTTATATTTATTTTTCTAAATTGTTCAGTAATTTTTTTAAATTTCCATCAAGTAAGTGAGTGTTCTTTTTGGTTTTCCATGTTATTTTCCAAAAGTATCTTCATATATCTTAATTTTTTATATGTTCGCAATTTATAATTTGCTTCCTGTACTTGGTTTGTATCGCAAAGTTCAGGTAAATCGTGATTATCTTTCCTTTTATATCGCTGCCCCGGCTCATGAAATTCATTAATATTGTTTTTCAGCAAGCGTTTTCCTTTTTTTCCGTTTACAAGCAGTCCTTATTAAAACTTAGGATCGTTTACAATTCTTTTTATAACCCCGCCTGACATTTTTTTTTCATCAGCCACAGCGGGCATTTCCTTCTCCACGGGCCGCTATTTATTGGATTTTCTGTCGTCATCTTTTCACTCTCCCCTTCTCCCTCGCTCCCACCACTTTTTACTTGCTCACTTGCGACTCAAAAGGTTTATCCCTCTAAATTGCAACCATTCTACCCAAATTGCATTTTCTTTCACCATTCTCTGCTTCGTTTTGAGCATTTTCGTTTGTACCTCTCGACTTTCTCTGTTTCTGTCCTTCTTCGATTGCCAGTTTTCCTGTGTGGCTTTATGATATATTCCACACCAGCGGTCTCTTTGTTTCTGCATTAATGCATTTGTCGTTCATTCATATATATATATATATATATATATATATATATATATATATATATATATATATATATATATATATATATATATATATATATATATATATATATACACCCCCACGATTCTCTCTCTCTCTCTCTCTCTCTCTCTCTCTCTCTCTCTCTCTCTCTCTCTCTCTCTCTCTCTCTCTCTCTCTCTCTCTCTCTCTCTCTCTCTCTCTCTCTCTCTCTCTCTCTCTCTCTCTCTCTCTCTCTCTCTCTCCCCCCGGTTGTTTATCTTTCTGCGTGTTTACCTCTGTACATTTGTTTGCCAAATAGGAGAGAGAGAGAGAGAGATCCCTAAAATCTCTACCAGGTTTCTTCCCTTCACAGTTTCATCTTTCTTTTTTTCATCGCCCTCGAGTTTTCCTGTCAGATCCTTTCATTTTTATTCTATTCCTTTCCAGTTTTTTCTCGCTGCCCACCTTTACTCTCTTTTATACGAGCCTGTATATAAACGTTCGATGTTTTTTTCTCCTAGCAACGCTTTGCTGCCAGACCGTTCATGTTGCTTTTACGACAACTGCGTTTATTTTGCAATTTATCAGTCTTGTGCTTTCTGAAACGCCATGCAAGTATACCTACCTACTTAACACACACACACACACACACTGTATGGTGCTCCAAGCTCTTTCAGTGAGGGTACTGGCTACCGATCGCGAGTCCAGCACGTGATCAGACCATGGTGATTGAATTACACACAGGCGCTCATGCACACACGTTATGTGAGAAGACATGTTCACTGAAAAAAATATGGTGTTTACGTTATTCGGTTCCGGGAAGAAATGATATTAGCTTAGTGCGTTTGAGTGTAGCAGAAAATGTGTATTCCTAGGTGACGATCTGTATGGAGCGTGAGGGGATGTTTATTTATATATAATGTATATTTTAGCCGCATGTGCATATGTATGGGCGAGGCGTGTGACCATGTGTTTATAGATGAATATATCTCTCCAACTATAGGCTCCTCTAGAAACCTGGTACATATTCGACCCCCGCCTTTGTAAGTTCGGAAGTGACTCAGAACCGCACAACGAAACGGGAAAAGAAACAAATAGAACAAGCGTGGCCAATTTCATTAGAGAGATGGAAAATAATCACACGCTTGAAACAGGGCGTGACTATTTCTTGTGTTCTGTTCTTTGTGTGGGTGGCCGACCCTCGACCATATAAGGGACGCGGGATGCAGGGGAAGAACGGAGTGGTGGGTGGGTTTGGGGCGTGGGCGGGGGTGGATTGCTCGGGGTATGACGTGGCCGATTGTAGGCGGGCGTAGCGTGGGTTAGCGGACGTGTAGCTCGCCTGCCGGGTTAGGTCAGGTTGGGAGCAGGAGAGGGCGTGGGCATACAGGACGTTGGTTGTTGTGGTTATGGTCGCAGTGCTGGGGATAGGCCGTGTGTGTGTGTGTGTGTGTGTGTGTAAACAGGCTGCAGTCAACAATTGAGCGGATGTTGTTTTGACATGTGAATGGGTTTTATGGCTTCGTTATACTTTCACGTAACTTTAGTGTTTATTTTTTATTACCAAAGTCAACACTACCACCGCTACCACCACCACCACCACCATCCCCACCACCACCACTACCATCCCCACCTCCATCACCACTACAATCCCCACCACCACCACCACCAACAACAACAACAACAACAACACTCGCATCACCACGTCCACGACTATATGCGCCACTAATTCGGCAGTGGCAACGAAAGTGGCAGCCAGGAAAGCAAGAACGTCACTTGTAATAAAATGATGATAATAATAATAATAATGATAATAATAATAATAATGATGCTAATGATAATAATGGTAATAATAATGATAATAACAACAACAATAATAATAATAATAATAATAATAATAATAATAATAATAATAATAATAATAATAATAATAATAATAATAATAATAATAATAATAATAATAATAACAGTAACAATAACAACGCGGCAGCAGAGGCACGCAGCAGTTAGGCAACAAATATCGCTCCCGAAGCATGTTGACTCAAGCAAGCCGCGGCCGCCCTTCCTTCCATCCCGACGTATTAGACATGGTAATGGGGTCTTCCCTTCCCTACGTAAATATTATAGAGGCAGGTTGTGCAGCATAATAGCCGTAATCTATCGTGCCTTCCGTCAAGGATTTTATCAAGAGGCAGTAAGGGTGAGGTACAGGCGTCGTAAAGTTGCGGACTCAGGCACATGCTTCACGGGAGGCATGGGAGGCAGCTGCCACACACGCTGTTTCAGGAGTACCGCGGGGCGCCTTTAAAAGTGGCTGTCTATGTGATGGAAGATGAAGAGTCGAGTGGGCTCGTTGTTTATCAAGTGGCGGACACGTCCAGTCTGTCTCGTTGTATGAAACTGGATGTCACAAAAATTGAATTTGAAACCTTAGCGTTGTCGCTACCCGGCAGAGTGAAGCTGTCGGGTCAACCGGACTTTACTGTTTTGGGAACATTTTTATTGTTGTGGCTCTATAAATATAATCCGTGTTCATAATTATGGCAAGGATGATAACTGGGGTAAGTCGACGGCTTGACGGCATGAGAAAATATGTATGTACCTATAATGAAGTATTCCTTTTGCTGCCAGTGTGACGCAGTGTAGTAAAAAATGAGAGTGCAATTGCATGGGATAAACCTGCTTCATTTTTTCCTTCAGACATTTCAGGTAGTAGGGCCGCTGGGCACACGTGTCGAGGCGGAAGACTGACGCGGCCACAGCAGGCTACGTTTTGTAATTACTGGCTCGGAGGCAGCTTATCTATGTTTGTATTAATATCTCCTTTGTCTTGTACTGCCTTCTATTACTTCAGAGGGTTCCTACCCCAGGATGTATATATTTACCTAATACGAATGAGCACTGTACTCTAGTTTTACCACGGTGCGCTGTGAGGCACATACCAAGGAATGGGGAAGGGGAGTGGCTGGGGGACCTTCAAGGGCTTGAAGGTGAGAGTTTGAGGACAAGGCCGAACCACAGCCCTCATGAGCAGCCTGCAGAGATGAGCAGAGGTAAACCGCTTCCCTTGATTTAGTGATACCCAAACCACCGCGGATTGCCGCCCTGCCTCGGCTCCTGTTCAAAACAACTTTTTGTTTATGGTGATGAGTTGTTTTTTTTTTTATTGTGTCGGGCCCAACAGAGTGTCGCAGTAAAAAAAAAAATAGTAAACCTGGTGTCATTCCACACCGTAATCTTACACGAAATAGTTACGATATATGCATACCAACAATAATCGAAATATTGAAAACTTCATAAATTGATTCGTTAGTCACTCGATGGACTAGAAGAGGGCATGTGTGTGTGTGTGTGTGTGTGTGTGTGTGTGTGTGTGTGTGTGTGTGTGTGTGGCGCGCCCATGCGGATGTATCGGTAGTTGTGGGTAGATATTGCTAGCATGTGTTAGGCGATCTATCTAGGTGGATGACACGGTATCCATATGTGAGTATTAGTGGCTGTTGATTTGCTAGACTCACTAGTGTGTGCCAGGGTGAGAGAAAAGCACAGCGCCACAACTAGAGATAGGGCCCGGCGCCACACCACAGCATCTTGGAATGGAACGTATCCCCCTAGGAGGCCTACCACGGCTCCCCAGAGGAAAAAAGAAGGCAGCGGCATCACAGCACTCGGGAAGAACAAAACACGCCTCAAAAAACACCAGGGCGGTAAACACCTCCGCCCGAGGCACTATTGATGCGCCAAGTACCCGGGAGAATTCTAAAGCTGCTGGTGTTTTAGAAGTTTCGCGTCGGAGGTGAAAGAGAGACTGCTCCTTAAATCACGAGGCCTGCCATCCCACACGCCCCCCCTTCCTCCTAAACCATTGTTCACCTGCGGCGTTTCAAGGCATAAAGGCGCGAGTATCAGCGTGTTGCATGAGCTGGCGTCGCATTTGCGTGGGTAAGTAGGATATCTATGCGCCTTTAAGGTCCGCCCCTCTCGGGTTAAGATCAAGGTCTCGGCGCCTCATTCCGTTACGCCGGCTGAACGTGGTGGCTCCTGTGTTGAGGCTTCGT
Source organism: Eriocheir sinensis (assembly GCF_024679095.1). Lineage (NCBI taxonomy): Eukaryota > Metazoa > Arthropoda > Malacostraca > Decapoda > Varunidae > Eriocheir > Eriocheir sinensis. Next base: position 8,893,533 of record NC_066549.1, on the reverse strand, counting down.
AGAGTTGTATTCATGACCCGGGTTTTCTTTTTTTTTGTTTTCGTTTTTTGTTTATGGAAGGTGAGCTCTTTTCACTGCGTTGGAGGCGCGCATCCCCAGTGCAATGGAACAGCAGCTTCAATCCATTACGTGTTGTATGAATGAAAGAAAAGCAGCAGCAGCAGCAGTGTGTGTGTGTGTGTGTGTGTCTGTGTGTGTGTGTGTGTGTGTGTGTGTGTGTGTTCACGGGGGTAAGGTTTGAGAGAGAGAGAGAGAGAGAGAGAGAGAGAGAGAGAAAACTCAAGCGTGCATTCGTATGTGTATGCGTGCTTGCCTGCGTTCGTGCGTATGTGTGTGCTTGCATCGGCTCCGGCATGCGTGCGTGCTTTAATTTGAGCGCCCGCGTGTTTGTGTGTCAAATATCTTAGAAAAAAGCAATGCTGCAAGAAACCAGCGCCGCCTCCAGCCACCTTTATGATTGTGTTGCGGCGACGGAGTTTTATGGCTCCTGCTGGCGCTGGAAGGTCAGGGGTGAGGGGGTATTACCCCTCCCGGCGCTCCTCTTGCGCCCAGGACGGGGAGCCTCCTCACAGGCCAAGTGAAGCAAAGGACAGTTTGAACTTGACTTACTTGCTCTATACACAGTGATAAGTATTCCTATCTCTGTACTAAACCCTTCAGTACGCCTCCTTTGTGTTACCGTCTGCTAGCGAGTGATCAATATTTCTATTGAGTTTAGTTTTGCATTCAAATGTTTTATTGCTGAATCGGCATTGACTCCAGAAAGTGAAGACCCTCTCGACGGACGGGAGAGCTTGGGCCACGATAATCCTGAGCGACTTGTACTCATAAATCCTGCCTCATTGCATTTTTCATCTGGCGTTCATCATGATAAATATCCCTAAATTACTTCCAAGAGGTTTTTGAGTTCTATGTAATATTATCTCAACTCGCGCGTGTGTGTATGTGTGTGTGTGTGTGTGTGTGTGTGTGTCTACAAATATGTATTCGCGAGGAGAAATTGAACAACTTTGCAACAGATATAAAAGTAAATACTGCATAAACATTGTTGCTGTCCACCATTTACACCAACACTGCAGCAAAAATTAACTGCAAACGTTGGGTTGTTGGTGCCCCGCCTTACTGCGAGGCTCTCCCAAGTTATTCAATCGTAATTTTGTGTAGGAGAACTTTTAGAAGAAGCTTATGACACACACACACACACACACACACACACACACACACACACACACACACACACACACACACACGTAAACAAACACGAAGAGAAGGTTCGGTAGGTAGGGTCTCGCGAGGCGTGTTCTAGGGGTGAAGTATGGATCGAGTGTGTTGGGAGCGCGGTTTGGGAACGACCAGGACCAGACTGACCTTTGTGGCTTAGTTCTGGGGAGATGTATTTAGTTCACTGTAAGGACTGGCCGTGTGGAGGGGTCGTGAGGCGTGTGGTGAGGTGTATCAGATACCGTTGTTGTTTACTGGTCAGGTGGCTTTCGAAACGAATCTGCAGCTGTGTATTATCCATATATGTGTGAGAGTACGTGTTTATGTGTTAGTGTGTGTGTGGTGGGGAATACGTAAAAAGTGTGGTGACTGGTGGCCTTTACGTGATGGCATGTGGCGGTAGCAAGGGCGTGCCATGTAGCGTCTAAATACAGTAGCATTACATAAGGTATTCGGAGGCTGCGCAGGGTTAAGTGGGGTGGGTGCGGGCGGAGGCTGGAGGTGGGTGTGGGAGGTGATTGCGTGTCGTGGGTGTTCGCGACGCCTTAACATGGTGAGAAAAATAGGAGGGCGTGATGGGTGTGTTGCGTGAGGTAGGAGGAGGAGGAGGAGGAGGACTGGCAGTGGGAGAATGAACATAATAATAATACATAAAAAGCAGGACAAGAAAAGAACAAGAACAAGAAAGAAAGAAAGAATAGAGGAAAACAAAGAGAGGAAAAACATAATGAGTAGAAAGAAAGGAAGATGAAGAGGAGAAGAAAAGGAAGAAGAGTAGAATGAATAGAAGAGTAGGATGACTGGAAGAAAAAAGACTCGTCGTTGGAAAGGGAGAAGAGTATGAGGAATTGAAGAAGAAAAAAGAAGAAGAACAAGAACAAGTACAAGAACAAAAAGAAAACAAGGAGAAGAAAAAGGTAAAGAAGAAGAAAAAGAAGAAAAAAATAAAGAAGGAGAACAAGAACAAGAAGAAGGAGGGGGAAGAGGAGGAGAAAAAGAAAAGGTTGAAGAGGAAAACGATGCCGACCAAGAAGAAGAAGACGATAATATTGATGAAGAAGAAGGCAAAAAAGGAGGATGGGGAGGACAAGGACCAACTGACTTTAGGGGTTACTGTCCCAGGTGGCCTCTGGCACTGCCCTCATCTCGGTGGTTGGTGGGGAATGTGGTCGGGGAGGGAGTAGCAGGGGGGTGGACGGCATTGTAGTGCTTCTGTGGCCACTTGAGGAGGAGGAGGAGGAGGGCAAAAAAATAGAAGGATGTGGAGAAGGAAGAAGAGAAGAAAAATGACAAGGAGGATAATGACGAACAGGAAGACAATGAACAAGAAAATAAGGAACAGAAAGACGAGGAAGAAAAAAAAGAAAAAAAAAGATGAAGAAGAGGACAGAGGAGGTGGAGCAAAGTAATAAAAAAAGTAAATTGGCATGGAGGAGAAGGTGGAGGAGGAGATGGAAGAGGAGGAGGAGGATGTGGTGAAGAAACAGGATTAGAAGGTGGTTAGAAAAGTGGATGAACTGGAGGAGGAGGAGGAGTTGCAGAAGTAGGAGGAGGAGATAAAGGAAGAGAAGGAGGAGCTCTTTGGTGTGGCGTGATGGCAAAATGGTGGAGGTTATTGTGAATGTGGTGATTGGGGTGAAGAGCGCCAATAAATGATGCCAATATAATCATGTAACTCTATGTGTCAAGGTTATTGCTGATTTCTGGCCATAATTGTTGCTTAGTTATTATTCTTATGTTGGTTCAGATTTTACTGTCTCGTATATATATGTTTTTATTATGCACTAATTTCACTTTCATTCTTTTGTGTTGTCGTGAATATTACAATAGCCGAGCACCGATGCGCGTAACGAGGTCATTGACACTTTTCTTACTTATCATCTCCATATTTTACTTTTTTTGTGCTTTGTGACCGTCGAGTGTCAGTGACATCCTTTGTTCATGTATTTATGGACTTGTTTTGCAGCCAAATTCTTGCTGTGGATTTATATTCCTACCTGCTGAGTGTCGCATTATTTCCTGATACGTATAATTAATTGATTGATGTTTCTTTGTGAGAATCATTGTGCACCAGGTTGGCTGGATAGTATGCAGCCGCTTTGTTCTTAATGATCGCATCTCCACAAAAAAAACATTAACATGCCATAGCCGCGCCCATGCGTCCCTGAGCTGCGTAAAAACCTTTCCTCAAAGCATTCCATGTGCCATAAAGATATTTTCCTGAAGACGAGGGTGAATGAACTGTTGAGGATACAAAAAAAAAAATATTTAAAGTAATCTTCGCTCAGACATTCTGTAAACAATGATTATCCACACGATACCAACAATTAAGGATCATCTGTGTTAGGAACGCCTCCGTGGTGCAGTGGCCAGAGTACCTAGCTACGAATCCGCGGGCCCGGGTTTAAATCCCGGCCTGGGCAGTCGGGGTGCAGCCCACCCAATTGTTCATCCTTTCGGGCTGGTGGATAAATGGATACCTGGGAAACCTGGGGAAGGTATCCTGTGGTAACCCGGGTGTCACACTGGCTCTGCGCCGGGTTGATGGGTTCTTCCCCAGCACAGGCTCAAAGGGCCAACGGGATGGAGACGAGCACTGCCACCTCACGCAGCTATAGTGTACGTACCCTACTTTACCTTACCTTACCTGTGCAAGGTGAAGTGAGTGGCCGCAAGGGTAACGTAGTCAGGCGCCCGTCAGGCTGCGGCGCATCGGCTCCTGGCTAAGGTAACAGTTACCCGAAAGACAATATGAGGAAATGATGGAACAACCTTGTTTCTCCTCCGCAACGGAATGTGACTGCGAAATAGAAGACTCAAACCGAAACTTAAAAATCACATTCGTGGAAGTGATTGGTTATATGGAGCATCACATGCAACTCCAAAGCAGGAATCATCTAAGACTGTGTTGACGCGCTAAAAAGCCGCCTTGTCGTGGTGAGTCAGCCTCAACACAACATTCCTGTTTCTTTTCATGATATGACTGTTGGCGTGCAAGCGTCGATGTCCACCTTTGTTTGTTTCTCTCCGCGTGACTGGTCATTAGTGTCCCGCTCATGTTTTTTTTTTTTCTTTGTGCTACGCTTTCAATCTTTATCGAATTCAGTTTTTCTAAAGAAATGATCGGCCTAGCTTTATCAAGGTTTCAATTATTGGGATAATAAGGTTAAAAGCCTTTTCTTTGTTCGTATTGAGAGGGATTTGTCCACAAACGCCAATTCGTGTGTCTGACAGCGATGCATCACATGAAAACTCCTGCCATGCCCGCAACTTCCTGTTCTCGTTCTGTTTTCTCCTCAGGAAGACTAAGGTTGCACTACTGCCAACGACCAGGGGAAGCCTAGCCTCTCTCCCTGTCCCTTTCTCTCACCGTCGACTGTAAGAGGAGAGGAATAGGATCTGTGGCCAACCAGCCTAACCGGTGTCCTCCCTCTCCTGAGGGGCGCTACAAATTACTTTCACTCTGAATTAATCTTATATGAAGTTCATTGACTTAATTTCTTCCAATATTTTTTGGCCGAATATTATGCCATTCTGTACAATGACGAAATTGTTCATTGTAAATAAATGGCATTCGTGAATCATGAACTCGAGTAACTTTAACGGTTTAAAGTGTTTACGAGTCGTAACATTGTTATCAAGATACAGTCAAGGTTTTATCCTCAGTAAAACGGTAACGGCTATCCCTTCCTCACTCCCGGAACCAGATCTCTAGACGCGCCAGGGATGTGATTGGCCTGCTGCTCAACCTGCCTGGAGCCTCGTCGCGCACTCCACCCTGTAACCACCCGCAAGTTAGGGAGTGTGTCCGAGTTGAGTGACCCTCCCTGGTCAAGGGCGAAGGAGGTGGCGTCGAGGGAAGGAGCGAGGCTAAGAGATGCCAGTGGGCGGAAGGGTAGGCGCCGATGTAAAAAAAAAAAAAAATGAATACGTGGCCCTAAACTATCAAAGAGGAAGTCTTAGTTTTCCTGGGAACAGGTGACAAGAGTTACGTGATTATAACACATCATCCACCACACCCCTCACAGGACCCCCGGCCCACAGTACCCACCACACCCCCGGCCTGCAACACCCGCTAATACCACACCACGCAACACCCACCACACCCCCGCCCCGCAACACCCACAATGCTCCCGCCCTGCAACACCCACCACATTCCCGCCCTGTAACACCCACCACACCCCCGCCCTGCAACCCCCCCCCCCGCCCCGCAACACCCACAATGCTCCCGCCCTGCAACACCCACCACATTCCCACCCTGCAACACCCACCACACCCCCGCCTTGCAGCAACACCCACCACATTCCCGCCCTGCAACACCCACCACACCCCCGCCCTGCAACACCCACCACATTCCCGCCCTGCAACACCCCCCCCCCCCCCCCCCCGCAACACCCACCACTGTCCCGCCCTGGATCACCCACCACACCCCCGCCCTGCAACACCCTCCACATTCCCGCCCTGCAACACCCACCACACCCCCCGCCCGCAACACCCACCACACCCCCGCCCTGCAACACCCACTACACCCCCTCCCCGCAACACCCCCCACACACCCGCCCTGCAACCCCCACGTCACCCCCGCCCTGCAACCCCCACCACCCCCCCGCCCTGCAACACCCACCACACCACCGCCCCGCAACACCCACCACACCCCCGCCCCGCAACACCCACCACACCCCCGCCCCGCAACACCCACCACACCCCCGCCCTGCAACACCCACCACACCACCGCCCTGCAACACCCACCACACCCTGCCCTGCAACACCCACGTCACCCCTGCCCTGCAACACCCACCACACCCCCGCCCTGCAACACCCACCACATTCCCGCCCTGCAACACCCACCACACCCCCGCCCTGCAACACCCACCACACCCCCGCCCAGCAACACCCACCACCCCCTGCCCTGCAACACCCACCACACACCCGCCCCGCAACACCCACCACACCCCCCCCCTGCAACACCCACCACACCACCGCCCCGCAACACCCACCACACCACCGCCCCGCAACACCCACCACACCACCCCCCAGCAACGCCCCCCACATACCCGCCCTGCAACACCCACCACACCCGCCCTGCAACACCCACCACACCCCGCCCTGCAACACCCACCACCCCCCCGCCCCGCTACACCCACCACACCACCGCCCCTGCAACACCCACCACATTCCCGCCCTGCAACACCCACCACACCCCTGCCCTGCAACACCCACCACAGTCCCGCCCTGCAACACCCACCACACCCCCGCCCTGCAACACCCACCACACCCCCGCCCTGCAACACCCACCACACCACCGCCCCGCAACGCCCACCACATTCCCGCCCTGCAACACCCACCACACTGCCGCCCTGCAACACCCACCACACTACCGCCCCGCAACACCCACCACACCCATGCACCATATTCCCGTCCTGCAACAACCACAACACCCCCGCCACACACTACACCTCCGCCCCACAACACCTGTCACCACCACCACCACCACCACCACCATCCCCAGGGGTGGGGGCGTCGGCTGTATGGTTTGTGTGCAGGCGCAGTCAGTATCTTGGAGGACCTGGTTTAGCTTTCGACCGCCACTATAAGCTGAGATTTTTCAGTCATCACCGAGTATTGATGACTACCTATGAACCCGAACTCTTAGTGATTCTCTTTAAAGAGAATCAAGAGGAACTCCTTGGGGCAGCATTAGCTAAGGAAGAATTGCACTATTATAAAACACTTGCCTGCGCCACTACGGATTTGGCCAGACCAAAAGGACCTATCATAAAAGCTTACCGTCGCTGTAGGCCGAACGTAAAAAATAAAAATGCCTCGTAACACCCCCACACCCCTGCCCTTTAACATCCCTGACTCTCACTTTTCTGCGACACCTTCACTTTTCACATTAATTCAGCTCGTCACAAAAGAATTCAGCGGGTTTAATGGCCTTATTTGCAATACTCACCTCCAACCACAACTTCTAAGTCACTCATGTATAATGCCTTCAGGCACTGGAGGCTGTTGTGTCCACAGGGACGAGATTTTTACAAACAAATATAAATATACGAGAGTGGTAATTTTCGAGGTGGGTCCTGCTCCTGTATGCCTGCAGGCAGATCAGGTCATATCGTGGGCGGTCGTTCCTGGGCACACGGCAGTGGACGGACTGGAAAGTTTTTTTTCTTTATTCTAAGACTATGCTGACTAGCGTCAGGACCTCTTGACAGTGACACCTTTAGTGCAGGTCTCTTATCGCCGCGATGTGGCTGTCATTTGTTTTTGTCTCATTATCAGTCGGATTAATATGTAACGTTTGATGTAATCATGTACCAAGAAAGGAGATAATGGCATTAACATTGCAAAATATCACTTAAATTCCTGGTTAGTGTAACCTTGTATAAAAAGCGTTCACTCTGTATTCTTTATTCAAAAGTTTAGACTAATTTCATTAGAATTTCTTAAATAAATTTTCTGAGCAGATTCTTTCTTCAACTTTATATTTTAACGTGCGTCCCAACATTATCTAAACAGCTTGTTAGTGGTTAGGCAAAAACCCACTTAAATCTTTACTTCGTCCTGCCGACTACTTTCTTGGCCACCGTACACAGACAGCTCTGCACCATCGGCATTACATTCATTGAAGTATTCATCAAGGAATGATGTCACATCGTGAAATACATTCATTTGCATGTTTGCCAAACAATGCAGTGAGTCGCAATATTAACTGTGTATCTGCTGCGTTATTTTTATTGGATTTTTAAATATGAATATGGCTAAATGTGCCTGTCATCATTGTTATAAATACGCCTGCTTTGCTAGTGTAACCGTTTGTAATGTGAATTGTTTCGTGATCCAGTACTACATTTTTGCTTCTTCCGCACATTTCTGATCGCATGTTGAGCTCGTTGCTCCCAGCAGCTGTTGGGCGTTGACTTATTTTTATTCTGACAGCTCTTGGCTTCCTCCTAGGTGGGGTTCCATCTTCTCCCGCCCCGACACAACGCCTCGCAGCCGGTCCTGCACCTTTCTTGCCTCCAGCCTCGCGCACCACCTCTCCTGATCAAAACACTCCATATTTTTGGTCTGGTCGTCATGCACAGGCAGTGTCCGAATATTCAACCCATTCCAGTTTTCAAAATATGTTTTATGGGCTTATTTTTATTACTGTAGACTACCTGTCGTCTGTGCCTTTGAACTCATTTACTCACAGATTTATATTTGCTAGAATAATTATTCAATTCTGAGTTTCCACCAATTAACCTGCTCATAGGGTCTCTAATTGACTTACATTGGGAGTGTGTGTGTGTGTGTGTGTGTGTGTGTGTGTGTGTGTGTGTGTGTGTGTGTGTGTGTGTGTGTGTGTCGTGTGGCTGTTCCGAGCAGGACTAGTAATGATTCACATCTAAGATAAAGTTAGCTGTGATGGCGTCTGAATCCCCAACAACAAAGGTCGCCTCACTTCAGGTGTTACCCGCCGATTTATTGCCTAATCTTCGTTTCCTGTCTCCCAATATCTCCCGACATCGTTCCGCGTCAAGAGGAAGCTCGACAGCACACGCGCACAGGCTGAGGAGAAATTATATTGGATGTAAAATAATTCTGTCTGTTGAAGGCGTACCTTGAGACAAAGACGTTCCACCACACACACACACACACACACACACACACACACACACACACACTCTCTCTCTCTCTCTCTCTCTCTCTCTCTCTCTCTCTCTCTCTCTCTCTCTCTCTCTCTCTCTCTCTCTCTCTCTCTCTCTCTCTCTCTCTCTCTCTCTCTCTCTCTCTCTCTCTCTCTCTCTCTCTCTCTCTCTCTCTCTCTCTCTCTCTCTCTCTCTCTCTCTCTCTGTCTCTCTATCACTCTCTCTCTCTCTCTCTCTCTCTCTCTCTCTCTCTCTCTCTCTCTCTCTCTCTCTCTCTCTCACTCTCTCTCTCTCTCTCTCTCTCTCTCTCTCTCTCTCTCTCTCTCTCTCTCTCTCTCTCTCTCTCTCTCTCTCTCTCTCTCTCTCTCTCTCTCTCTCTCTCTCTCTCTCTCTCTCTCTCTCTCTGTGGGTTGGTAATGGGACTGGTGGATAGGGGAAGGGTTGGTAATGGGACCGGTGGAGAGGGGAATGATTGGTAATGGGACTGGTGGATAGGGGAAAAGTTGGTAATGGGAGTGGTGGATAGGAGAAGGATTGGTAATGGGACTGGTGGGTAGGGGACGGGTTTGTTATGGGACTGGTGGATAGGGGAAGGGTTGGTAATGGGACTGGTGGATAGGGGAATGATTGGTAATGGAACTGGTGGATAGGGGAAGGGTTGGTAATGGGCCTGGTGGAGAGGGGAAGGATTGGTAATGGAACTGGTGGATAGGGGAAGGGTTGGTAATGGGACTGATGGATAAGGGAAGGATTGGTAATGGGCCTGGTGGAGAGGGGAAGGATTGGTAATGGGACTGGTGGATAGGGGAAGGATTGGTAATGGGACTGGTGATAGGGGAATGATTGGTAATGGAACTGGTGGATAGGGGAAGGGTTGGTAATGGGCCTGGTGGAGAGGGGAAGGATTGGTAATGGGCCTGGTGGAGAGGGGAAGGGTTGGTAATAGGACTGGTTGATAGGGGAAGGATTGGTAATGGAAATGGTGGATAGGGGAAGGGTTGGTAATGGGACTGATGGATAGGGGAAGGGTTGGTAATGGGATTGGTGGATAGGGGAAGGGTTGTTAATAGGACTGGTGTGTGTGTGTATGTGTGTCTGTGTGTGTTAAGTACTTAAGTGGCGGCGTGTTTATGTAATTCACCTATTTGTATATTTTTGGACTGAGCTATATCTCATGTGTCGCGTGTCTGATTTCCTCGGGTTTTCACACTGGGGACACAACCCCGAATTGATGCCCAGTACCGGTTTTCTGCTGGGTGGACAGTTGTAAGAAGACTCCATCTGTCTCTATTCCGCTGGAGAATCGAACCCGGCTTTTTTCGGTTGTGAGATGAGCGTGCTAACCATTGGACTACGGAGGTCTGTATGTGTGTGTGTGTGTGTGTGTGTGGGGGGGGGGGGTTGCGTGTGTGTGTGAGTGTCAGTCTCATAGCTTTTATCGGTTGCATTTTACAATAACTCATGCGCTTGGATTTTTTTAGTTTTCTCCTGGTTTCACGTGTCTCGCCCCGCCGCCGCCCGCCTCCCGCCGCACACACTCCCTTCCAGTTGAACACCCGCGAAAAATGTTAATCCAGACTTACGACAAGTTTTCCTCTTCCAAGTTGTGCCGACTTACTTTTCCTTGCACAACGCCGCCCAAGTTTCGTAATAAAGTTAGTTAGGGAATAAAGAATCAGGGGTTTGGAATTTACCTTCGTTGTAGAGGAAGTGCTTTATTTACTCACAATTTTCTTCGTTGCCTCGCAGAAGCCAGTGGTGTTTGTGGCGGTGAGGGACGAGGAACAGTGAGGGAGAGGAAGACGACGATTTGGGAAGAAGGAAGAGGAGAGAACTTTGTGGATGGCTTTCTGTAGTTAGAGGTATTGCGTTATATGGTGCATTTTTTTCTGTGGGGACGGACTTTTTTACTTCTTTAATTATTAAGGTATTTAATCCCGTGTGGACATTAATCTATAAAGTCAAACAGTATATATACAAGTACACACACACACACACACACACACACACACACACACACACACACCACACACACCGCTCCGGTGGCTCAATTGGTTAGAGCGCCGCACTGCAAAGCTTCACGGCCAAACAGGCGGCGGCTCGAGCCCCGCTCATGCCGGATTATTTCCATTGAGGAGTGGTTACTGTCCCCCCTTGAGCAAGGGGGATGGGGTGTGTGGTGTGTGAGGTCCTGCCAGTACCCAGAGATCGACGATAATGAGCATGCACTTGCTCATGTCGGGAGAGTACCTGCTGGCAAAAGCGAGTCCGAAACGTGATCAGGCCGTGGTGAATTACACACACACACACACACACACACACACACACACACACACACACACATACTACGTTTTCTTTGTATACAAAATTTTATTCATGGATTTATGCAAGTATACTAAGTGAAGTTTTTATCGAGGTTATATTTTGCTCCGTTCTTTGAGGAGCTGCTCGTTTGTCCATGGCCGTCAAATATGTAACCGCATTTTATGGGTTTTGTGTGTTTGTGCAGTTTCTGTGTCGCCGAAACTTTAGGTGGAGTTGACTTGTATTTTACAACTCGACAAAAACAAACACTCGCCTCAAAAGGCCGGCGCTTGTGAATTGTTGACGAGAACTAATCTCGCCACAGGTGTCCCAGTTCGCTGTCCCCAGTACGTATGTATTAACCCGTTCAGGCGCGGCCGCTCCGACGCACAGTCTCGCTGGGTGTGCATTTGCCGTCTCTCTGTTACATTCTAATCCCCTGCCGCCAGCGCCCAGAAATCTGTTGCTTGACACGACACCCGCGACCTTGACCCCAGCAGCGAGGGTGCCTGGGGTGCCGACGAGGTGGCGGGTAATGGGGATGGACGAGGGGCAACGTGTTGTTATTATTATTATTTTTTTTTTTTTTTATTATTATTATTGACTATAATAATATCATTATAATGTCTTCTATTTTCTCCTTTTCTTTCGCTTCTTATCATTCCTAATAATGATAATAATAATAATAATAATAATAATAATAATAATAATAATAATTATAATCATTATCATTATTACTGTCATTATTATCATAACCATTATTACTATCATTTCTCAATTTTACTTTCTGCATCTGAGAATCCTGAAGGCCACTCCGGCCTGCCTCCTCGCGGGGCGTGCCGTGGTCGCCGCCGCCTTAGGGACGCGCAGTGTTCTTGCTGATTTTTTTTATATCCACACGGCCTCCGCTGATGCCGTGGTCGCACCTTTGCCTTGACCTCCCCTTCTGCAGTGGTTTAAAACTGCCACATGGCAATGACTGAACGTATTACTGGTGTGCTGTATTTTATTGTAAAATGAAAGTGATAAGCTTAAGGCACAGATCAAAATGTACATTGGATTTCATCTCCATGCTTAATTTTCGTATTTCTTCAGTTGATGTTTTTGATATTTATTTTAACTTTGCCATAAGCAGTTTAAATGATGTTGCATTGTTCATTTTTTTGTAATTTAGCGTTGTCTGTTTAAGGTCTAACAGTTTGTGTTTCATCTTGTTATAGATACTAAAAAATGATGCGGTAACCTTTCCTTTTTCACTTGTCGAATTGCATTCAGTACCGGTAAAGCTGACACCCACATAGCCGAATGCATTCTCGTAGTCAGCGATTACCAAATTTAGAGGCTTTCTGTACTAATTTTTTATATATGTAATGAGTATGAGTATTATTGTGATAATTGTGATACTAATGCTGATAAGGGTAATAATAATGGAGAAAGGCGTTTAATAGTATTGACATATGTAATAACAACAAAAGCCGTACTACTACTGATAATAATGATAATATTGATAATGATGCTAATGAATCCAAAATCCATTCATCATTGATATCATACATTTCCTCATCCCCAGAGAGAGATCGCTCGGACACAAAGACAATAAAGCATAAGGTAAAAATTATATTGAACCTGAGGAGCGGCCACATCTATGTTGCGGGTCACCTTACCCGCCATAGTGTGAAAATCCTGTCGCTTCAGACTGGTGAGTACTGCGTCCCGACTCTGGCCTTCTATCTTAACTATTATCTCTATCTATCTCTCCATTACTCCATGTGTGTGTGTGTGTGTGTGTGTGTGTCAGTGTGCCCGTCTTCCTCTCGCGTGTCAGCTCACAGAAAAGTTATTGGCTCCTTTCTCTCTCTCTCTCTCTCTCTCTCTCTCTCTCTCTCTCTCTCTCTCTCTCTCTCTCTCTCTCTCTCTCTCTCTCTCTCTCTCTCTCTCTCTCTCTCTCTCTCTCTCTCTCTCTCTCTCTCTCTCTCTCTCTCTCTCTCTCTCTCTCTCTCTCTCTCTCTCTCTCTCTCTCTCTCTCTCTCTCTTCTTTTCTCATCTCTTCTCTTCTCTTTCCCTCTCTCTTTTCTCTTCTCAAGGCAACTTCCATCATCTTCACATTCTCTTTCCTTTTCTTCCACTTTATTAACTTCCTCATTCTTCACGTGTCGTTGTCCTCCTCCTCCTCCTCCTCTTCCTCTTCCCCTTCGTTCCCTTCTCTAAGCACCAAGCATTCCTTCCTGATGGTCGCTATTATCTCGTTCTTCTCTCTCTTGCTACCTTTGTCCTTTTGGTAAACCTTTCTCGGTATTTTTTTTTTTTGGTAAACAAATTTTCAGCCCCCATCTATAACCAGTGTGATTATATTCTTCACTTACCTCATTACTAATATTACCGCGGATATTGTTGTATGCTTCTTTTCTAAGCATCATTATCCTCCTTGTAAACATCTTCGTTATCATCTTGTCATCGCTATTATCATTATTGTCACGTCCTTCATTATCATCGTCATTATTTCCCATGAATGTACGATATTTTCCGTTGTTTTCCTCGGCATATTATCTGAGGGAAACTCGTCTTGCATGCCGGCTTTTAAAATTCTTCTATCCATCGCAAATCATATGCTGTATAATCATTTTTAGGCCATGTCTGTTTTCATCCTTTTGTTTTGTGTTTCGTATTATTCATATGTTAAAATCAAAATGGTTCGTACTCTCTCTCTCTGGTTCTTTTTTTTCATAGGAAGGCAGAATGATTCCTGTTTTGCATACCAGTTTTAATGAACCGCCTCACTGATCCACGTTTTTTTCTTCTTTTTTTTTTCTTCTTTTTTTGTTCATTAGATCTGACAACGCTATAAGGCTGTCTCCTCTTCTGACGTTAACTCTCTGCGTGTACTGCATCCACTTCTACCGTTTTCACATTTTTAAACTTATTCACATTTGTGTTTTATTCACAGATCATTTCACTGGCGTCCCCAGCCCACCTCTTTACTTTCTTCCTGACGACTTTCTACTGAACCGTTGCCTTGATTAGGTTTGCTTTCTACACAATGCACACTTAAATTTATGTTGTTTCAAGTCCCTCTTTATTTTCACAGCATCAATTTCTTATTGTCATTATTCATAATGACTCAACCCTCGGCCGGAAATATTAGCTTACTCATTTTAAGTGCTTCATCCCTAATCGAACCACGGTCACCAGTCATTTAGTTACTCTTCCACACTTTCTTTGAATGTATCACGTAAATCACAAGTACAGGAACCGATGCATCGTCATTCCCCAGTCTGTTTCCAAGGGCTAATACTCTGTTGAGCACTTTCAATTAGCTTTGCTGTTAGGTTAGGTTCGACTACTGCTACTTCTACTATATACTATACTACTACTACTACTACTACTACTACTAATAATAATAATAATAATAATAATAATAATAATAATAATAATAAATACTAATAATATAATTATTATTATTAATAATAATAATAATAATAATAAATAATAATAATATAATTATTATTATTAATAATAATAACAGTAATAATGTGAATTATTATGATAAAAATTGTAATGATATTTTTATTAGTTACTCAGCTTATTCCAAAGAACACGTATTACTCAATATATTAACCTAAAATTGTTTTTTAAAATGGCTCCCAATTTTCATTCGGATAGTTTTTACAATATATCTCGCCGAGAGGCCCGGCCGTCCCTTGGTAAGCACTCGTGGCCCTCTTATGGTCTGCCCTTAAAACTCGGGCGTGGTTTGCGATTTGGCCGCTCCAAAACTTCGTCTTTTGTAAGAACTAATTCGAAATCATTCAGTCAAAATATACATATATATATATATATATATATATATATATATATATATATATATATATATATATATATATATATATATATATATATATATATATATATATATATATATATATATATAAGGATAATAAAAGAGAATACTGACGATAATAGTTATTATTATTATTGTTATTATCATTATTATTGTTGTTGTTGTTGTTATATTAATACCGTAGTAGTAGCAATAGTAGTTTTTGTTGTTTTAAGTTTTATTGATTTTCGTTATTATTATTATTATTATTATTATTATTATTATTATTATTATTATTATTATTATTATTATTATTATTATTATTATTATTATTATTATTATTATTATTATTATTATTATTATTATTATTATTATTATTATTATTATTATTATTATTATTATTATTATTATTATTATTATTATTATTATTATTATTATTATTATTATTATCATTATCATTATCATTATTATTATTATTATTATTATTATTATTATTATTATTATTATTATTATTATTATTATTATTATTATTATTATTATTATTATTATTATTATTATTATTATTATTATTATTGTTATTGGCAGGAGGAGGTAGGGAGACACCTACCGAACGGGCGTGAGCTACTCCCGGTGAGAATATAGGGGAAGCGAGGAGGGTGCTGAAGCCCTTCAAAGACCCTTCCCATGTCCTCACTAACCGTTTCCCTTTTGTCTCATCAACACCAGAGAGCAGTTCAGCATGCTCTCTAAAGACAGTTCCTCTCTCATTCCAGTTCTTCTCCCCCGCGCAGTTGCTATCCATATACAGGGGCCTTGTCCGCCCTCGTATGGAGTATGCATTTCACGTGTGGGGGGGCTCCACTCACACAGCTCTTCTGGACAGAGTGGAGTCTAAGGCTCTTCGTCTCATCAGCTCTCCTCCTCCTACTGATAGTCTTCTACCTCTTAAATTCCGTCGCGATGTTGCCTCTCTTTCTATTTTCTATCGATATTTCCACGCTGACTGCTCTTCTGAACTTGCTAACTACATGCCTCCCCCCCTACCGCGGCCCCGCTGCACACGACTTTCTACTCATGCTCATCCCTATACTGTCCAAACCCCTTATGCAAGAGTTAACCAGCATCTTCACTCTTTCATCCCTCACGCTGGTAAACTCTGGAACAATCTTCCTTCATCTGTATTTCCTCCTGCCTACGACTTGAACTCTTTCAAGTGAAGGGTATCAAGACACCTCTCCTCCCGAAATTGACCTCTCTTTCGGCCACCTGTTTTGATTCTATTTTAGGAGCAGCGAGCAGCGGGCTTTTTTTTATTACTGTTTCCTTTTTTGTGCCCTTGAGCTGTCTCCTTTGTTGTAAAATTTTATTATTATTATTATTATTATTATTATTATTATTATTATTATTATTATTATTATTTGTTATCATTCATTGTTATTAATTTTTATTATTATCATTATCGTACATTATCGTAGTAATACTTCTTAACGTTCGAGCCTCTAATTTGAAGCAAAGATCACTTTCTTTCAGCCTCAGGCCTCTCTGGTGGGGACTCAAGAGGCTTAAGAGCGGGAACCAAACAAATCGCATCGTCCATCCGTATAATTTGACGTCAGTAACCCTACAAACGTCCCGCTACCTGTTATGAGCCCACAGCTGTGCCCTAAGTCTCCTGTTTAGGGCGTGTGTGACGTTTGACAAATGGCTTTCTAGAAGTGTTTTAGGACCTTGCGTCTGTATACTGGTGGGGAAGGAAACATGAAAGTTATTAGTGAACGATGGCAATATGAGGCCCTTTAGTATTTTGGGCACAGTCTCGCTAACTGTGATTAAGGGTAAGATACGTGAATGCCAATGACCGGCGCTCGTTTTGGTTAGTACTAACGCGGCTGATCCCTGCCCTCGTAGGCTGGCTGAAAGAAGATCCGTCATGGTAGGGTCAGAAGTCTTATCTAATATACCTACCTTCATGGAATGGGACGAATATTAATGAATTTTGTACAGTGCTTTCAGGCCCGTTATTACACAAGTATATTTATAATTCAAAGGCTTCTTTTTTCATTGTTTCGATACAAGTTTGTTCATGTCGGGGAACTATGCAAGTTGTTTATGAAAAATGCAAATCGTGGCATCTGTATGTTTATGTTATGTGCAAAGTGTTCCATTGATCTCTTAGGTCATCAACACTTCGTCGCGGCTCCTGTCACGACCAAGCCTCAGAAATAAGTGAAGAAGGTTCCTTACCCTGTAAAGAAACGTGCAAACAACAACACTCACAATTACGTATAGCTGTTTTATCCTACAATTAAAGGTGTAAGAATCCTCAGCTCAATTCGTAAAACTTCTTATGGCGAAAAATAATAATCCTGCGTCGAACGTGCAAATAAGAAAATTATCAAGTACAGAGAGTTGTTATATCTTGGAATTAAAAGGTGTAAGAATTATCACTACAATTATTACAACTTCTTATAACGAAAAAAATAATTCGGCGCCTCCTCCGCGAAGGAAAATAATAATCCTGCGTCGAGCGTGCAACCAAGAAAACTATCAAGTACAAAGAGTTGTTATATCTTGGAATTAAAAGGTGTAAGAACTATCAGCACAATTATTAAAACTTCTTATTGCGAAAAAAATAATTCGTTGCCTCCTCCGCGGAACAGTTCCTCTCCGCGGCGCCGCTGGCCTTGAGGGACGCACGCAAGGTAACGGCCGGCCGGCACTCACACGGCGCACACTTTTACTCACAGATTCCACGAACATTCTTTCCAAACACGAGAAAATGTTTGACGAGAAATTAAATCCTGTCCAAGACAAACGCCTCACCCACAGGCGGAGGGTGTGTGACAGGTAGACCCTGCTGGGATGAAAAAATATGTATAAACTCAAGGCTTCTTTTGCCCCTTGATTCGTGATTATTTTTATGCAAATTGCTGCTCTAGAACCCCAACATTGACAATAAAAATGGTCTCTTAGAACTTCACTGCGCTACAACACTGGCGATGTACAGAAAATATTGTGAAGAAGTCAAATGGTTCAAATGGTATAGTATAGAGAGAGGGTCAGGGCATGAGCGGATCAGCGGAGAGGAGGCGGATGAACAGTGTCCTTCCTGACCGCCAGAATCCTCTTTAACATAATTACTTTTTTTTTATCAATTCTTGACCTCAGCAATGTAGGTCCCCAGCCCCTTTGTCTTGTTACCCTATCTTCCCCGTCCTCTTCCTCTTCCTTATTTACTCGGTTGCAGCACTCCGCGATAAATGGCCTGTTCCTCGCTGCGTATACGATCCCGTGGTATCTTAACGAGTGTGTCACTTCGCCAAGAAAGGAGGGCATCGTCCCCCTACACATTGTATTGCCGGAGGGACACGTCAGCAAAAAGTGCATGGGTCATCTGTCTTATGATAATGCTCCGTGTCCCCCTGATGCCCCGGACGATGATGAAGCTGCTAATCGAAGCCAAGTTTTCTTTTTGCTTTGTTTTGGTATGCCGCACAGGTGCTCTTTTAATATGGTGGTAGAGTGTCTTAATTATTCTCTCTCTCTCTCTCTCTCTCTCTCTCTCTCTCTCTCTCTCTCTCTCTCTCTCTCTCTCTCTCTCTCTCTCTCTCTCGCTCTCTCCTGCTCCTCATGTTTCACTATCATCTCCTTCCCGTTGGTCCGCCGAGCCCTTCGCCTAATGACAGCCACCTGCTGGTTCAGTATGAAGAAGGTGTCCGCCTTTCCAGCCTCAGGCCCCACAGACTGCCGCCGGTCGGAACGCGTCATTGGGTTCGTAGAAAGTGTGTCTCCAGCACCGACAGGCAGTCCAGTTTTCTTGCGCGAAACACCAGCGGTCCAAGAGGCGCTCATTTTTCTTTTTCTTTCTTTTTTGTCGTGAAGATAGAAATTGAAGGCCAGCGAGAAGGAATGAAGAAGACGAAAATTTATTATTAACACGAGACGAAACAAGTTGAGAGGGAGGAGTGCGAAGGCCAAGAAACATATTATAACGTGTGTATTAAGACGTAACTAAATTTCGCTCACCAGGGCTCCAGCCAGGGACCTTGCGTTGAGACAGATGCGGGGGCCACTACATCATGAGCACCTCAGAAACACAGTTACCTCGGAGGAATTCGGGGAGGGAGAAGTGGAAGAATAATAAGGGGACTTCACGCGATGGCCACCAGGTACTTGTTAACCCTGAGAGCAAACGAGTCTGACACCATGGATGCCTTCCCCTCGGCAGGTGTAATATCTCAATCGCTTCTCTCTGTCCATCGAGTATTTATATCCTTTCTTGCACCTTTTAATATTCATCTGCCTTTAGCCAACAGTTTTCATTCCCTTTCTTAAGTGACCTCATGACCTGCACTGTCGTCGTTACTCTTGGGCCCCAGCGCTGTGCATTCTGGGTCCCGTTATTTTCCCATGGCGATGTATTGTTTTGCTCCGTGATGAATGTTTCCGTGCCGCCCCGACTGGCCGCGCTGACCCTCATGACCCCCTGGCAACCCTCCTCCCACCTTCATGACTTGTCTTGGCCAGTCTCTCCATTTCCTGCCGTGGCGTGTCCTGGCGACTCTTAAACTATTCCGACCCGACTCACTGCGTTCCAACCGGGAGAGAGCAATTTCCTGACCTGTCACGACCTGCACCGACCTGTACGACGAGTCCTTAGCATCCTGAAGCCATTCCCAACACTTTAGGGGTCTTGAAAACTCTTCCTCCCGACCCCAAACTTAATCTGTTTCGACCCGGTTTTCTTTCTGGACTGATTAGTGGAGGGAAAGCCGAGATGATTCATCCGCCCAGTCTTTCCTTACTTAGATTTCTCAGCCTCGCGTTATTGACCCGCCTGCTTTCACTGGTCGTGGCTTCGGGGGAAATGGACGAGCTCTTGCTGGAGGTGGTTTAAGGGTCTCCTGGCTCATTCCTTTGTATCCCGGTGACGGAGGGCGGCGCGGGGAAAGGAGAACTAGGGTTATGGTGACGTCTTCAATCTACCGTCTCGTGCGCGGTGTCCTCAGCCCTAATTTTGAAGCTGTATTGTGGTGTGTGTGTGTGTGTGTGTGTTCCTGAAGATGGGGGTGTGGGGGGAGAGAGAGAGAGAGAGAGAGAGAGAGAGAGAGAATTACATTGAATTATATAGAAAACCAGACCACACAGACCCCATGGTCCAGACTAGGTGGTCTGTCCTTAAACCTAAGTGAATCTACACTAATCAGGTGGCTCAAAAACGTTGCTTTTCTACTCTAGTTAATATTAAGTTCAAGGAAGTGACGGTCGAGCTTGTTTTTAAAGGAGTCAATCGTGTTACACTGGACCACTGATGGTGGGAGCTTATTCCATTCTCGCACTACAACGTTGGTGAAGAAAAATTTGGTGCAGTCTTAATTTACATGTCTACATTTGAGTTTTATGCCATTGTTACTCGTTCGCAAAGTGTCATCGATCATAAACAATGTTGATCTGTCTACATTCGTGAAACCATTAAGTATTTTAAAACATTCGATCAGTTTTCCTCGGAGGCGACGTTTCTCAAGAGAGAACATGTTAAGGGTGGAAAGCCTTTCTTCGTAGGATTTGTTGCGCAAGGAAGGGATCATTTTTGTTGCCCGACGCTGAACACCTTCTAATTTAGCAATGTCCTTTGCATGGTGAGGGGACCAAAACTGTACCGCATATTCCAAGTGGGGTCTGACTAAACTATTGTAGAGCGGAAGTATTACATCCTTATTCTTGAATAAAAAGTTTCTTTT
The DNA here is from genome assembly GCF_024679095.1 of Eriocheir sinensis. Classification (NCBI taxonomy): domain Eukaryota; kingdom Metazoa; phylum Arthropoda; class Malacostraca; order Decapoda; family Varunidae; genus Eriocheir; species Eriocheir sinensis. Next base: position 8,872,813 of record NC_066549.1, on the reverse strand, counting down.
AATGAAGCCCAACTTTCTGTTCGCTTTATTTGCTGCATCGATGCATTGATGTGAGAATTTGAGGTTTGACGCGATGTTGACCCCCAGGTCCTTAACGCATTGAACGCTTGTGAGTTTAACGCCGCGCATTTCGTATTCGAACTTCTTATTTCTTTTTCCAACTTGAAGGACCTGGCACTTGTCTACGTTAAAGGGCATCTCCCATCTATCTGACCAAGATGAAATTTTGTGCAAATCCTCTTGGAGGCTTTGCCTGTCTTCGTCAGTGAGAACCGAGTTACCAATCTTTGTGTCGTCTGCAAATTTATTAATGCGATTATTGAGTCCAACATCCATGTCGTTGATGTAAATAATGAAGAGCACTGGGCCAAGAACCGAGCCCTGAGGGACGCCACTAGTGACCGGCGCCCATTCTGAGTTAAATCTGTCAATCACCACTCTTTGTTGTCTGTTGCTCAACCAATTTGCGATCCATTGGTTTACTTGACCGTCAATACCTATTTGCTTTAATTCATAAAGTAATTTATGATGTGGGACTTTATCAAACGCTTTCCGGAAATCAAGATAGACTACGTCCAATGATTTGGATACGTCATAAACTGAGAAGAGGTCGTTATAAAAGGTCAATAGGTTTGATAGGCAGGATCTTTTGTTATGGAAGCCATGTTGTGAATCCCCAATTAATGAGTGGCTTTCGAGGTAACTCACAATTTTGTCTCTAATTATGCTCTCAAGTAGCTTACCTACAATTGAAGTTAGACTAATGGGTCGGTAGTTACCTGGTATTTTTTTGTCTCCTTTCTTAATAATCGGTGTCACGTTAGCCTTTTTCCAATCCGAAGGGACGATGCCTTGTCGCAAGGACATATTGAATACGGTTGTGAGAGAGGAGAGTATTTCGCTCTTTGTTTCTTTAAGCAATATAGGATATACTTTATCGGGTCCGGGACTTTTATTTGTTTCAAGTGAATGGAGAGCTTTAAGGACTCAATCGGTTGTTATTTCAAAATTAGGCAATGCATGCTCGAGATTTACATTAGTACTGGTGTTGGTGGTAGCGGGAGGAAGACTGTTAGTATTAAACACCGAGGAAAAGTAATTGTTTAAGAGGTTTGCAATGTGTTGGCTGTCAGTCACTAGTGCACCGTCGCTGTTTGTTAAAGGTCCAATTCCACTTCTGATCGTCTTTCTGTTGTTTATGTAACTGAAGAAAGATTTCGGATTATTTTTACAGTTGGCTGCAATATTTTCTTCGTATCTACGCTTTGCCTAACATACTAATCTTTTTACTCTTCGCCTGGCATCATTATAAAGTCTAATGTTTTCGGGCGTGCTTTGTTCTTTATTTAACCTGTAAGACAATTTTCTCTCCTTGACTGAGTGTTTAATTTCGCTATTAAACCAAGGTGGGCTTTTATTAGTGTTATTTCGCTTCTCGCACAAGGGGACGAATGTGTTCTGCTGAGTGAGTAAATGATTTTTAAAGCTTAGCCAGGCTTCCTCTACGTTGCCGTCATCTGATAGTTGTATTTCTGTTAGTTTTTGTCGGATTTCTACGAAGTTAGCTCTTTTGAAATTGGGCACCTTTACTTTATTTTCAGTCACTGATGTTTGAGCTTTAATGTCGACGCGAACTAATTTATGATCGCAAGAACCCCGAGAGAGAGAGAGAGAGAGAGAGAGAGAGAGAGAGAGAGAGAGAGAGAGAGAGAGAGAGAGAGAGAGAGAGAGAGAGAGAGAGAGAGAGAGAGAGAGAGAGAGAGAGAGAGAGAGAGAGATTATAGATCGTCGAGTATTATGCCTACTCATAGGTTATCAGCCTGGGGCCTTGATGCCGCTTCACTGGCCGCCGTGAAGGCCGCTGCTGCAATCTGCCGACAGGTCTGTACAGCGCCCGGACATCGATCCCGGCGTCTTGACTTGCTGACCTGTCACAGCCAAGCGAAGCTGAATGACTGTATCGACACCCTCTTAGTGAGGACAAACTTGAATCCACCTGTTGACATCTGAGTCTTACTTATTTGCTTCGTGGTAAGTAATTTTTTTAACACTCGGGCTAAGAAACCAGTATATCGATTTAACGCCATTCACTGCGCGACGTTGCAACATAACATATATATATACTCAACTTTGTCCACACCGAATTTGTTGCTGTGTACACACTGACAACACTGATTGAAGATGATCATGACGAACACAAACTCTGTGGCCGGAGCTTGTGTCGACTCCTCACAGCATCGTGCTGGAGACATCGTGGCAAAAACTACTCGATACACTCAAAGTAATGGGCCTGGGAGAGGCGCACCACATTGGGCTGATAGCAGGAAGACGAAGTGGTCTGTGTTTGTGAGCGAAGTGGGTTGAGGAGGGAGGATGCAAAGTTAAGAAACAAGTCTCAATACTTTCACTTGTTTTCATCCTCCCCTTTTTGCTTTCTTGATAACAACAACAAAAACATACGTGCTGGGAAAGTTAAATGCAAAACAACACGGTCATATATTTTTTCATCTGAATGCAGCTCAGGAATCTACCAGAATGGACGGCGCTCGTAAAGCACCGTCCAGAAAGGCTTGCAATTAGGGCTCGTAAGTGTGAAGCAGGTTGGCGAGGACCGGTTATGTGCCTTAGGCCGTGCAGGCGGGTCAGGGCCACTTGCACTATCACCAGGCGGGTCACGGCCGCGCCTCCACCACCGCCAGGCAGGTCGTGTCCCTGACCTCCTCCATCACCACCACCACCACAGCCTGCCGTACTATCGAAATAACAATAGCAACCTGTCCTTTCCCACCAACTTCACAGCAGATTTCAACAAACTGGCCGCCCCCACTGATAGAATTACTGCCATCAACGACAGCAAGCATCACCACCACCAACAACAACAACAACAATAACAACAATAACAACAAAAAAAAAGCAGCAGCAACATTAGTTACATCAGCAGTAGCAGCAGGATTAACAACAACTGCAACAATAGTAACAAGGGTAATACTAATAACAACAACAACAACAACAACAACAAAGAAGCAGCAGCAACATTAGTAACATCAGCAGTAGCAGCAGAAATAGCATCAACTGCAACAACAGTAACAACGCTAATAATAATAACATCAACAATAATCATAACAACAACAACCACTACTACAGTTACCTTTTCTATCACCACCACCACCACCACCACTCCTACTGCCACCATCGCAACTATTATCACCATCCCTATCTTAACCGCCACTACTTCCACCACCATCACCACCACTAACTCCAATGTTATCGCCACGCCCATCTTCCCCGCCCTGCAGTTTTGTCACCATCACCACCATCACCGCCACCACCGTTATAGCTCACTAACCCTCACCACAGCCACAATCAACTCAGCCAACTACACCCAGTACCCGCCACCATCCTCCCACAGCATCACGGATCACCACCACCACCACCACAAGCACCTCCACCATCGGGTACGAGAATTTGGACGAGGACGTGTTCCAATAAATGTCAGGGAAAGAGTCCTGGGCTCCCGGAAGCATATGTTGTTTGTTTATTGCTTACACTCATGTAGCCCTGCCACAGCATGACGATTCACCGCCATCACCACCACCACTA
>NC_066549.1:8799213-8864213 GCF_024679095.1 Eriocheir sinensis | reverse complement strand
GTATATTCATGACAATGTGTAGAAGGTTTGACCGTCGAGACTCTGGGCTTTGTTTCCGTACGTGCCTGCAACGCCTCGTGTGAGTGTCTGCAGATAGCACGTGTGCACACTGCATTGTGAGCCATTTGTTCACCATTTTCTTTTACAGCCTAAAATTTCAGTTCATGTATGCTTCTTTTCGTATACGTAAACAAATAAGTAACATTATTTCCTCCTTCTCCGGAACAGTTTGTTATGTTGAACTGAATGATGCCTTAATATTTTAATAGCCCACATTCATTTCGCACACCAATTTTAATTTTCTTTCTCATATTATTCTTTTTTTATATCTCTGGATTACTGAAAATGATCCCTCCCCTGCGACACTGCTCTCTCTACTTGGCTACTTGTAGGCGGAAGCGACTCTGAGAGCACAATGCACATCTTAGCAACACCACGTGAACCGTCCTCCAAGGCCGGGGTCCTTGCCGTCAGTTTCACTTAAAGCTGAGTTTGCTCAAGCAAAATTGAAAGTAAATGTCGCTGCCTCCTGGTTTGACGAGCCTCCTTTAAGAAAATGGACCATTAGCCTCCTCCCAGGCCACGTGTTGTTGTCTTACACACTCAGATGAAAATGTTTTAAGAAAGAAAAATTAAGAACAGCTACTGACCTTGAATATTGGGTCTAGGTCACGGCCGGACTGATGGTTTATGCCGCGCTCTGACGGGAAGTTTCAACTCAATACTAATTTTCTCCATGTCTTCGGCAGGTGACAGCCTGGACAGGACAGTGGAAGGCCTGGCCCGAGAGGCTTCATGTTAGGCACCAACTTAGACATCATAATCGTCCTTTAAACTGGTAGCACTTCTTTTGCTGCCTCAGGATGAACAAAATAATTGCAAAATTTATACTGCAGTAAAATTAATTGAAAACCTTATCATGTTAGCCGGGAGGGTAAAATGTTCCAGCTTAAAAGGTTTCTTGTGTAACTTGTATGACGGAGATAATTAAAGTAAATAAATAGTTAAGGAAAACGCTCTCACTCAGAAGTACGTCTTTAAACACACACACACACACACACACACACACACACACACACACACACACACACACACACACACACACACACACACACACACACACACACACACACACACACACACACACACACACACACACACACACACACAAACTCGTCCTGGAGCGGGGGTGAGGGCGGGACGGGTGCAGCAGGTGTGGCCCCAAGTAGCTGGTGTTATCTCTGATTTATTGAACAAAACCATTGCGGTGAATCGACTACACAATGACCGGCGGCGCGCCCATAACCTGTCGAGCAAACACCTGGAAAATCAGGTCCTCGAATTTCTTTCTAATAATGCGTCATCTTCAATCTCCTCCCCAACACATCATCGTTAATGTATACTGCTCTAATCACCTTACACAAGTGCTTTTTAAGTTGCTAACCCTCATTACGCCACTGCTGCTGCTTCACAAATTCAAGCACCCAAGGAAAAATGATGATACGTTGGGTCCATTCGTCTCCCATTGTCATGTATTACACACCTCCTGTTGACCAGGTTTTTCGTGTAACAGTTTCATGCTATTGTGTTTGTCAGCGTGTTGTGTCCATTCATTTCGCCTCGTTCATTTTTTATTGTGCCCTCTGTCGGTTTGCCTGTCAGCCACACACACACACACACACACACACACACACACACACACACACACACACACTCTCTCTCTCTCTCTCTCTCTCTCTCTCTCTCTCTCTCTCTCTCTCTCTCTCTCTCTCTCTCTCTCTCTCTCTCTCTCTCTCTCTCTCTCTCTCTCTCTCTCTCTCTCTCTCTCTCTCTCTCTCTCTCTCTCTCTCTCTCTCTCTCTCTCTCTCTCTCTCTCTCTCTCTCTCTCTCTCTCTCTCTCTCTCTCTCTCTCTCTCTCTCTCTCTCTCTCTCTCTCTCTCTCTCTCTCTCTCTCTCTCTCTCTCTCTCTCTCTCTCTCTCTCTCTCTCTCTCTCTCTCTCTCTCTCTCTCTCTCTCTCTCTCTCTCTCTCTCTCTCTCTCTCTCTCTCTCTCTCTCTCTCTCTCTCTCTCTCTCTCTCTCTCTCTCTCTCTCTCTCTCTCTCTCTCTCTCTCTCTCTCTCTCTCTCTCTCTCTCTCTCTCTCTCTCTCTCTCTCTCTCTCTCTCTCTCTCTCTCTCTCTCTCTCTCTCTCTCTCTCTCTCTCTCTCTCTCTCTCTCTCTCTCTCTCTCTCTCTCAGCCTTCAATCATCGTTGTGTTGGAGTATTGATTGCTTGACCACAGGGACGCCGCTTGCCAGCCCTGCCAGGTAGCCTATGAAAGGGAGGCTCATAACCAGATCCTTCCCGCCTACCCTCCCTCCCTCACCCCGCCCCGGCTCCTCTGGGAATGACTGGGATTGATAGGAGTGCTGCTTGACGCTCCTCCGTTAGTATTAATGCGCCGGGCCGCTGAGGTATTCTGTCAGGTATACATTGGTTGTGATAGGTAATGTTTGTTTGTGTGGGGGCAGGCGATTGGAGGTGACGCGTGTGTGTGTGTGTGTGTGTGTGTGTGTGTGTGTGTGTGTGTGAGAGAGAGAGAGAGAGAGAGAGAGAGAGAGAGAGAGAAACAGGGAGACTTTATAGGTTAAGTTTTGGGGACAGTGAGAAATAAAACTCCCACAACTGAAGACGATTAGTGGGATGCGAACAGTGTTTTCCTCCTGGACACACGTAGCGGATCGTGCACAGCATCCTCTTCGTAACATTCCTGAACTAGTGGTGGATGACACCGTCCATCAACACCACATTGATTGCCAGCGTCTCCAAGGGGTGATGCAGCGACCTCATGCATACACAACGAGAGACTGCAACCACGCTTCCTTTGTTCCTCTCTCCCGCCCACTCATCCGCCTTCTCCTAGCGCCGCACCATCACCGGAACTCATCATGCAAAGTCTGTCCCTCCCTGAAGCCCATCCATTTCCCCTCCATCTTCTGGCCTCCCAGGAAAAATAAAACCCCAATCTTTCCTCCTCCCTGGTCCGTCCCGTCCTCCTCCCTCGACTCCATTGCCTTCATTTGGGTTTCATTTTCCTCGTCGTATTCTCTGTCCTGTCCTTCTCCCCTCCCATGGAAAGTCACCTTAGGCACCGGTTTCTCATGCCTGTTTTCCTATCGTCTTGGGTAAAGTTAACTATGTATAGTCTTATCTCAATATCGATGGCTTCCTTCAGGTTTAACCCTTCCCTTGCACGCCCTCTAGTCTTAATTAAACTATGGCACAGGATTCTTAGCCATTGCAAGTATCAGCTTCACCTTCCTGCCTCCCTGCATCTCTCTTTCCCTCTCTCTCTCTTTCTCACCCTCGTCCCGCCCTTCCCTCGAACTACATCAAGACAGTGTTACCACCCTGCCACCTCACTCACTGTGTCCCATTTCCTCGTAAGGGATTTTTTCTTCCGAACACACACACACACACACACACACACACACACACACACACACACACACACACACACGTATTCAAGAATGTTGTTTTTGTTTGTTTTGTTTTTTCACTGAAAATTCTTTTTCCTTTTAAAAGTTTTACTTTTTCTGTATTCTGTCACCATAATCAGAAAATATATCATTTGTTTTCCACACACCACATATGATTGCATGCATTGCTACCTTTCTTGCTTGTGTGTTCCTCCTTAAGACTTTGCATGATTTAAAAACTTCTGCAGGCAAGCTACTTGATCATGGTTTATCATTCCCTAATTGGCCACTGTCTGAACAGGACCGGCCAGTACCTGTCAGTCAGGGGCAAGTCCTCTCTTTGTCAGTGTCGGGCCAGGCGCTGCGCCGGGCTCCAGGAGGCGGACTAACGACTCGTCTCGGGTGTCGCGGCGTGTGTCTTTGCGGTCTTGTCCTTCCCTCTGACATGGCTCTCCGATGATGCATGTTTGTCGATTCCTCAAACACTGTCAGCGCCACCTCTTTCATCTATATGTTTCATGGCGGCTGATACCCTAGAATATTAAGTAATTTATAGATAATGTTCATCCATCTGTCTACTTATGCCCACATATGTACAGATGAAAAAGTAGAAAAATAGACGTATAGGTGGACTGATGGTATCCACTGCTCCGCCATAAGTAGCAAAAATGTCTAACGTTAACTTAATATGGAGTATCAGATGCTAATATTTTACATGACAAAAAAATGAAGACTCCTCACCCCAAGACGGCAACGTCCCAGTTCCTTACTCACAAAAACTCCGCTGCCCGCGCTGGCATTTCCTCGTTAGGTGAAGGAGAACCCGCAGGCCGCCGAGTGTCCCCCGCCCTGCATGGCGAACAAGTAGTCTCGCAACAACTTCACCGCTAATGCATCGGTGCGGGGGAACACGACGGTACATGGCAGGCAAATGATGGCTGAAGGGCACGTCCTCGCAAGGTAAAGTCGAGCTGGGTGTCAGATGACGGCTCGTGAGAAACCCCGCCCGGCAACTCCCACCCCTTTGCCCAGTTCACTTCGGGGCATTAACCTGCTTTCCCTTCTCTCAGGAGGATCACTTCCCCTTTTGAAACCCACCATTACGATACAGTTAGCCCTCGGGCCGGATCTGGAGCCTGTGTGATATTCTACTTATAATGTTTAGAAAGCCGCCCAGGGAGACTCAAGACCGGCCAGACGGCGGCCAACGAGCTGACAGACCCCGGTTGAGGATATATTATGGCATTATTACTGTTAACGCTGAGGCGGGAAAGGAGGAGAGAGAGAGAGAGAGAGAGAGAGAGAGAGAGAGAGAGAGAGAGAGAGAGAGAGAGAGAGAGAGAGAGAGAGAGAGAGAGAGAGAGAGAGAGAGAGAGAGAGAGAGAGAGAGAGAGAGAGAGAGAGAGAGAGAGAGAGAGAGAGAGAGAGAGAGAGAGAGAGAGAGAGAGAGAGAGAGAGAGAGAGAGAGAGAGAGAGAGAGAGAGACCATGACCATTAGAGCAGGGATAAGGAAAAGTACAAAGGCCGCAACTGCCCTGGTGTTATTGGTCGTTAAGGAACCTCGTTGCCGATAGAATCGTCTGCAGCAGGTTTGGCGCGCCAGGTGCGGGAAGGACAGGTGCAGGCGAGCCATGTGTGGGGCTTCAGGGGCGCTCCTCCGACTGTCCCCTTCACAAATATTGCTTGAAGCTTTTCCCTCTCCTTGATGCATCTGGGGAACGACTGTCGAATATTTTTTTAAAAGTTTTCTACGAACTCTCGAAAACTGGTTGTTGTTGAACATCTTATCAGACTTTTCAGCCTGACTTGGCTGTGTTGTGCATTCAAAGAAGGTAATCTGAGATAGCAGAGTGTGCGCCCTCAAATTCAGTGACCATCTTTTAGGAAAATTTATATCATCCATAAAAATAAATCGGGAGGATATGATTTCACTTTGATTGGTCGTAAAAAGAAAAATAATGTACAAGCTAATGGGAAAACTTTTTTTCTGAGAAATTCTCTCCCATTTCAGATTTATCTTCTATCTTCCCAACTATTCCGGACTTGTAATCTTTTCGTATATCTCACATTGGTCTCATATAGGTATTGACCTAAACCTAATTACATTTTCCATAGATATCTCAACACCGTTACTCGTCATTTTTTCTTCACATTTTCCCCCTCCATTAGTTCTCCGATTTCCCTCCTTTCTCTCCGCTTTCCCTCAAGGGGGTCAGGAGGTGGCGTGACGGGTACATGGACGATGTGGGACCTCTCTCCCCCCCCTCCCCAATACTCGTTCACCCTCAGAGTGGAGGAAGCGGAGCAGAAGGGAATGGGGAAGGGGGGAAGTAAGAGGAGGAGGAAAACAACTAAAGGAGTTGGAGAAGAGCAGTGGCCTAGGATGAGGAGGACGAGGAGGGTTAAGGAAAAGAAAGTAGGAAAGTAGGCCCTCGAAGAAGACGTGGAGAACATATTAAACGAGATGGTGGTGGTGGTGGTGGTGGTGTGTGTGCGTGTGTGTGTGTGTGTGTGTGTGTGTGTCTTCCACTCTGTCAGCTCGCAAAGACAAGTTTTATTCTCCTGTCCTCAGAATCTGATCATAGCGGACAGCTTTATCTTAGTTTGCATATGCATTCTCTCTCTCTCTCTCTCTCTCTCTCTCTCTCTCTCTCTCTCTCTCTCTCTCTCTCTCTCTCTCTCTCTCTCTCTCTCTCTCTCTCCCCCACCCCACCCGTGTTAACATAAGCTAATAATCTTTATATTCCAGTGGTTTTGTTTTTAGTGCGCGTGTAACCGGTAATGTCTTTGCCCAGGAATTTATACTCCATGAACATAATATTTTGCTGTGCGTCGGATTTTATAAATGTTGTAAACTACCCTCTCGATTATAATTATGACTGGGAGTTGTGGATAATTACCTGTCATTACGGCCACATATTAAACCAGAATTTTGTGTTTATTTTATGAGAGGGACATGGATGTTTGTGCCAGCCGGTCCACCACGCTGTCTCCGGTGACCTCTTGTGCGATGACCAGGAAGAGCAGGGGCAAGGCCTTCAAAGAGTGGAAAGGCCAAGGCAAGGGTGAGGCTGAGGCGATGACAGGAAATCACGGAAGGCAGGATAAGGAAATGCATGGTGTTATGATTTAAACGCCACGAGGAAGTAATGCGCCTTGTTTGAAAGACGAAAACTGCCATGACTTTGTTCTCATTTAAGGTAGCTATTTCCTTTGTTACTTCAGCGGTGAGGAAGAGTACCAATAACAGGGCATCACTAAAGCAGAAAGGAGGCAGAGGACAAAAGAGAGGGATGTGTTGATGGCTTACAGAGGCAATAACAGGAAATCACGGAAGGCCGGATAAAGAGATGCGTGGAGTGCCTTGCTTTGAGCTCTTCATCGCTGCCATTTCCTTTGTTACTTCAACGATGAGGAAGACTGAAAATAACAGGATAACACTAAAGCATAAAGGAGGAAGAAGATAGGAGAGAGGGATTCGTAGATAGCTTTTTTTTTTTACGTTTTGGCTATAGCGCCGGTAGGTTTACATGTCCCAAAAGTTTGAAAGACACCAAAACAGACATAACTTTCTTCTCTTTAACCCAACTTTTTCCGTCTAGTTCAATTTTAATGCCACGGCGAGTAGAGAGGCAGAAGAGAGGGAGTTGCAGATTGCTTAACATGTCCAAAACAGTACTTGTCGGCGGCCAACGAGCTGACAGACCCCGGTTGAAGATATATTACAACATTATTACTGTTAACGCTCTGGCCCAATTTTTTTCCATGCGAGTGACTTCGATCCCCCCACAGTTCTATTTTAATCTCACGGCGAGTAGGATAAAGGGGGCCACCTCGTCTTCCTTTCCGCGGGGTGTAGCGAGTGGCGGAGAGGAATCAGCTTGTCGGGTATGGCTGTTAGGGAGTGGGCATGACGGAGGGCGACTGTTAGTGGTCGTTGCCGGTGATAGGAGGGACTGCTGCATCGGTTAGCGGAATGAACGTTGATGTGGGCGCCTGTTAACGTCTTCAGTTTACGGCCCCAATGGAAACAGTTACGGTCAGTTAGCGCGCGGAAAGAGGGAGATAGAGAGTAGGCACAAGTGGAGGAACGCAAGAGAAATGGGGCCATGGATTTTTTTTCACGTTCATTCCAGATTGTTTTCCTTCCCCCAGAAATTGTTTGAATAATCTTCATCTTGTTTTCTCTTAATGGCATTCTCTCTCTCTCTCTCTCTCTCTCTCTCTCTCTCTCTCTCTCTCTCTCTCTCTCTCTCTCTCTCTCTCTCTCTCTCTCTCTCTCTCTCTCTCTCTCTCTCTCTCTCTCTCTCAAACATAGGCACAAACGGGCTGGCAGACAGAGCTTCTCCCATAATTCTAAAGCTAGGACAATATCTCTCTCCTCAGCAACATAAACAGAGAGACACGGATCCGTAAATTTCTTCTAATTACACCTGAAGAATTTCGTGTTCACCTGTAGGCGCTGCTCACTCACTACCTTGCAAGGCCGAATACCTGGCGTGTGTGTGTGTGTATGTGTGTGTGTGTGTGTGTGTTTGGTCCTTACACATGCGTTCCTTTTTGCTTTTTAACTTTCTTTACTTCAAAATCGCCCAACGCAACACTGGATCGTCGGCTCGTGATGAAGACAGTCTTGACAACCAAATAAAACACTTCCCCGATGGTGACACGAAGCAGAAGCAGAGTCGAGGCCGCCATTACATACCGCATAAAAAAGACTAATGTTTCCAGGTCTTATCTCCGCCTGGTTTCTATGAATGTTCCTAATGGTCGCATCCGGGAACCTGCGAGGCGCGGGAGGGGGGAGGGGGGGGTGGGGGGAGGGTGATGGTCCTCGCCCCGCCCCGCCCCGCCCCAGCCGCCTTGTCTCGTCGTCGCTCGCGGGGCCGTTGACCTCTTTTGTGTGTGCTCCCTTTTGATAATGGAGATGGATTTTAGTACTGCTACCGTGGACTGTGGATAGGGAAGGGAGGAGAGAGAGAGAGAGAGAGAGAGAGAGAGAGAGAGAGAGAGAGAGAGAGAGAGAGAGATCCTCTTTGTAAATATCGTTAATGGTTCTCAGGTAAATGAAAGCAATCAAAATACAAGTTGAAAGGAGCACATAACGGCACTTACTGCTGTTTTCACCCGAGCTGGAAATGAAATCCCGCCACGCCTTTACACGCGTCCCAGGAATTAAGTTCCTCCGCGTAATATATTTCATTAACCCACTTGGTCTGCGTGCGTGGCGTATTAGCCTCAGTCACGTGTGTGTGTGTGTGTGTGTGTGTGTGTGTGTGTGTGTGTGTGTCAGTTTATTTGTATATATATTTACTTATGTATTTAAATATATATATATATATATATATATATATATATATATATATATATATATATATATATATATATATACACATACATATATATGTTACCATTTTAGCTTATGCTTTATGTAAATTTACTATTATTTTCTATTTTCATGATCATCTACATTTAATTTTCAGTTTTATACATAGCAACCGTTATAATTTTGTTGTCTGTTGGCTTGGGTAAAAAATATCACAACGTTTTGATTTCAATGAAAACATGGGATTGGATTATCTATGACCATGACACTCATTAACAATGATTGAAGGCTGTGTTAATATTTACGCCATGTACATTTAGTTGGCCAGCGTAGTGTTTGTAGTGATATATATGCTTGTGTGTGTGTGTGTGTGTGTGTGTGTGTGTGTGTGTGTGTGTTTTACATTATAGGAAGCAGCTTAAGAGCAAAAAAAATATAGCCCACTAAGCCCTGCTCCTGAGAACAGCTGGGGTGGCCAAAGGGGAGGGTCACTTTCGGTTGGAGAGGTGTCTTGTTACTCCCCTCCTGAAAGAGTGTGCGGGGAATGTACTATTTCATAACACCAGGTAGTGCTTCTATTCCACTCATTGTTTTCTCTCATCTGCCTCCGGAGTGTCTAGCACGAAGCATGGCGGTGTCCTGTGCGAGGTCTGATCCACCGCTTTCCCTCCACAGATGGGTGCTGCGCAGTGTGGTGTAGTGGTGCTGGCGGTCCTGCTGGGTGCGACGGTCGTCCTCGCAGCCAAACCAGGACCTAACAGTACGTGGCAGCTTCTATTCCTCTGAACCTTCCCCTCATTCTCTTAATCCAACCTCAGGAATTACTGAATATGCCTTTTGACCACAACCAGTTCCCTTGTCACTCAACCTTGCTTAAGACGGGCGTGTAACAATAACAGCCACTTACACTACTTAGGCCACCACCACCCCTGCTAAAGCTGATTATAAAGCAACAAAAGCATCAGCAAATTTTACTACTACTACTACTACTACTACTACTACTACTACTATTTCTACTACTACCACTTCAACTGTAACAACAACGGCAACAAACACCCTCAGTAGTAGACACCCAAAAGGAGGCATCATCAATCAACGGGTCTTGTCTTTATCAAACGCCCGACAACTGGAACGCTCCACTTCACAGGGACTTGTATACTCTTTTTGTGGTACTATACACACACACACACACACACACACACACACACACACACTTTCCATTCAGGTATATGTAGAGTCTGTGTAGTGGCAGCGCAGCGTCACGTACTAAATCATCCTTACTGGACATCTAACCCTCGTAATGTCACCTTCGCTGCGCTGTTATTCCCACAGTCGACGATAGTGGAAGCGACCGTTGTACTACATTGCCGGGCTACATATTGTCAGCTAACGTATCAAGTCATGCCGCTCCCCCCGCCACACATTACAGGACGCAGCGGAACCACACAGATCCGTATCACGCTGCACCATTCACTTTCTTCTCCTAGAGCTACTCGTTATGATTTATCGCCCATTGTTACTCACCGCAAATTATGGGAAACCGCTATTTCCTGAGACACTGACCCCTACATTAGTAATCTGTACACTCTCTGTGCTTTCACTCTTTACTTTCACTAACTTTCACGCCTTTTCTCTTGTTTTGAGCGTCTAATCCATCATACTTACACTTTTCGCTGTTTCACGTTTAGATATGCCTTCGAGGTAAACCGACAGCACCCGTGAGTCAAATCCCATCATTTTTATTCCTCTTCCAAAAGTATTTCAGGATCTTCTTTATGTGCAGTGCTCTTCTCTTCCTTTTACCTTTGTCCAACACATTACACGTGTCCCCACGCCTCGCTGCAACACTCCCTTGTCCCTCTCCCCTTAATACGTGCCGCTCACCACTCGGATCACCTGTACGCCGCCCTCCCTTGCCCTCGCCTCGGCTTTCCCCTCTCCCCTCAGTGAAAGAGCCGAGCCTTCTATTCCTGGTGTCTCTATTCAACTCTGACCTTTCAGTTTTATTGATGGGGGGACCTCCACGCCCCCTGTTGTTTATTTGTCTTCCTCTCTGGCCCCCTCTATTGTGTTGCTTCGTCTTACTACTGCGCCAGGCGATAGTCATTTGGTTATCTCTGGTCCGGTGGTGTTAAGGCACGCATGAAGGCTCCTGCAGGATGGACGGGAAGTGGTGCGCAAATGTATATCGTAAGGCGGGAGGTGTCAAGGGAGGGCTGAGTTTCCGCCAGAGGGAGCCTGAAGTCCCTTGGTGCGGTGGGGCTCCTCCTGCCCTCTCGCCGCCTATTTATCCTTTCACTCTTGCTGGAGGGAGGGATCTGTTGTGCTGTGCCCTTGTGTTGGTTTGCTTTATTGTTTACTGTAGGCTGGTGTGTATTTTTATTTTTTTATTTTCTCTCTCTCTCTCTCTCTCTCTCTCTCTCTCTCTCTCTCTCTCTCTCTCTCTCTCTCTCTCTCTCTCTCTCTCTCTCTCTCTCTCTCTCTCTCTCTCTCTCTCCACACACACACACACACACACATACACGCACGCACACACAGCAGCGCGCAAGTTCAGGCAGGTTTTTACAGCATAATTTTCTCCCTCTTCGCGTTTTTTCTTCCTATCTGTCACACCCCTAAAGACCACCTTGTGCCTCCTCGGTTTCCTGTGCAGCGCCAAGATGAGGTGGACAGGTTGGTGCAGGTGTGGGTGGTGGGTGAAGGGTAGGAGAGGGTGACGGTGAGGCGAGCATTGTCCTTTCCTCCCCAAGTTATCCATGCAGCCACCCGACAACCTTCCTATGTAGTGTTAATTAAAGGTGTACTGGGTGACTCTGCTCCGTGAAGGGTGTCAATAGATATGACCTCAATTATCCTTTTTCCTCCCTGCGGCTTCTTCCTCGGCGTTGTTGCATATCCGACGCGTGAGTTTTATCTATTAATTATTGTTCTTCGACCCACAAGGTTTACTGTTTTTTTTTTCATCCTCTCCTTGCCACCTGCTTGATCCTTATCGATAATGTTTAACGAAATGCTTTTAGTTTATTTGACTTTAGAGGTCGTAAGCATTTTTTTATTTTTACCTTTTGTGTTTTTCTAACGTCTATTTCAGTCTTCTCTGCATTTTTATTTCTTTTTTTCCAGTCACACTCCGTTGGTTTTCTTCTTCCTAATTTTCCCTTCACTCTTTGCATACATTACTCTGTGGTTCGCCTTCAGTTTTTGGCAGTTTTCCTGTTTTTGGGTTTTACTTTCTCTTACTGTTTGTCAACTGTTTTCTTGCATGATCTTTTGTGGAGGATTCTCTTAAACGATTTGATTTACATTGTGTCGTAGCTTTAAAGATTTTACATAAGAATATAGATAGTTCTGTGTAGCTTTACTGAGTGGTATTCTTCTTTTGAGTGCATTTAAGGGTATAAGAATAAGTATCTGTCTTTCCTTTGTGTATGTGTGTGTATGTGTGTGTGTGTGTGTGTGTGTGTGTGTGTGTGTGTGTGTGTGTGTGTGTGTGTGTGTGAGGTAAAGGACAACTGGAAAGATAAAACAGGATAAACAGGAGTTTTTTTAAAGTTTTTCTGCCTAAAATCTTTACCTCATTCCGGTGTTTAGGGCGTGGAGAGGTTACGGAGGATAAAACAAAAAGGACTCACTGAAGAATTAAAAAACGCATTAACATAACACGATTCATAAATCTCGAGAGAAATCTTCAAGACAGTCCTTGGCGGGACCTGGAAAGGAAATTTGTGGTCAGGGGAAGAGAATCAGTGACAAGAAATTTTCCAGCAAAGTGACGGAATTTGAAGATGAACCACGGTGAAAGTGTGTGTGTGTGTGTGTGTGTGTGTGTGTGTGTGTGTGTGTGTGTGTGTGTGTGTGTGTGTGTGACCTTGTGAGAGGCGTGACGAGGTTATGGTACGAGAGGGCAAGGAGGACTCACCGCTCCTTCACCTTCTCTTCAACATTAAGAAGCAACCTGATAACAGAAGGAAAACTATTATTCACGCAAACGCTTCTGCTAAAAGAGACGGTGATGCTCTCATGTATTTGATAGCTATATGTGTGTGTGTGTGTGTGTGTGTGTGTGTGTGTGTGTGTGTGTGTGTGTGTCATCCCGACATTAGCAATACCATTTAGTTCAAGCATGTTCAGGTAAAGCTACACTGAGCACTCCCTGAAGAACTCAATGGTAGGACGAGGAGAAGGAGAAAGAAGTCACACAACAGCAGCTCTCCACACACGTTGTACAAGTGTCACCTTTATCATTGGAGGTAGAATGATTAATGCTCGAAGGATCTCACTGACTTGCCTTTTCTCCTCCCGCCTCCCCTCCAGACATTCGCTACCCAGACGAAATCGTGTATCCGAAGGTGAAGTGTGTGAAGGAGGGCGTCTTCCCGCACCCGAGGAACTGCAGCTGGTATTACAGGTGAGTGGTGGAGCAGGCGGGTGGAGCAGGTGGAGCAAAGTGGTGGTGGAGAGGAAGATGGGTTCAGTGGTTGGTGGAGGAGCAGGAAAATTAGGTGGTCGGAAGAGGAGGAAGTGGTGATGGTGGGTGGATTAAGTGGATGGTACGGCTTAGGGGGGAGGGGGGAGTGAAGAAAGACGTGTTTGGCGGGTGGAGGAAGAGGTGGAGGGTGGTGGATGAGGTGTGTGGCGGGCATAATAATGGAAGATGACAGGGTGACGAGGAGATGGGAAGCGGCAGCACAGTCCGCTTGTTAGGCACAGATTGACTTTTTTTCTATGAGGATCCGGATGTGGAAACGTACACACACACACACACACACACACACACACACACACACACACACACACACACACGCGCGCGCGCGCCCAAACGACACGAGCGCTAATGTTATTGAGTTTACTGCCTGGATCTACATGCACATCCTTTTTAATGAGGGAAAAGTAACGGTGCGGGCCTTGTATGTGAGGACGCGTGGGTGGCGGCGAGTGGGAAGACCGAGGAAAATAGTGACGGACGGGTAGGCGTAGCAGGGTTCCTCGCGCCCCGCTGGGAGGAGGGAGCACTGCCCGGCCCGACCCACGCATCCGGCTCGTCACCAAGTTGGGTATTAACGCCACGAGGGACGCCACCGTTACCTTAATCTTCCATATATGAACTGGACAAGTGACTTTTTTTTGTGGGCGATGCTGAATCTGTAGCAGGGAGGATTTGTGTGTTTGGTGCATGCGTCTCTGAACATACTAATGGAAATGTATTTATAAAAGAGACGTTTCACGCTCTTTGGATAAGTGTGCACTCAAAGTGGGCCGTAGAAGTGTTTGAATTTGTTTTCATTCCATCTCTCGTATCAATGTATGATGTAGAATGAGTTTTCAAAGGAACTCACTTTGATTATCACTATAACGCACCTATTCATGAAACGATCCTACAAAACCCAAGTCATTAACTGTGAAACACACACACACACACACACACACACACACACACACACACATTTTCGGGAAGAGTGAGCGCGCCGGTCATGAGAAGGGCCGGGCAGGCAAGCACACATACAAACATCCCACTTACAAACAGGGACACAGAGCAGCATGGTAACGTCTAGCCCGACACACTTCATCTTTTAAAAATATATATAATAAAAAGGTTGGGAACCACTGGTCTAGCCCTTGCTTGGTGAGGCTGGCCCCTCAACCCTCCCCCCTCACCCCCACCGCCTGGGAGCTGGTTGTTGTTTTGTTGGAGTGAGTTTTAAGACTTATTCATTGCAGGCCTTTCGGTTCCTTGCGATTTATCGAATGTAATAACACTTGAGTTACATACACACACACACACACACACACACACACACACACACACACACACACACACACAAGGGTATGGTGTGACGTTCCAGGTGTATTCAAATTCGTTACTAAGGGTGGAAACTGCTTCGTGGAGGCTGGCGATCACCGGGCCACCGCGTGATCAGACGCTTCACTTTAATCAGAATGGTGGAGAACCTCCCAATATTATCTTCCTTTCGGAAAGCACCTGCGCCAGTGCTTTACGCTGATCGTTTATTTCTGGTTCGAATAAAGGATGTGTTTGTTTCAGTCTTCTTAAGTATACATATTGATTTACTGTGTAATGCACTTGAAAATGTTTCTTAAACATAAAATTAGTTTCTTTTCTTTAATTCATTTTTTTGCTTTACCTCTTGACTTTGTTTATATCTGACATATGGTGCAGTTAGCAACTAGACTCTAAAATAAAAACTGTCATCTAGAAATCAAAGATTACGTTGGTATTCATTTTCTTCATTGGAACTTTTTACGTATCTACATGACGTCTTTTATATAGTCTCCCTCCCATCTTCGTGTGTCTTCAAGAAATCTATATGTTTCCCCTGCGCCCTGTTATCTAATTCTCGTTCAATATCACTACAGTTTCTTCACAGATTCGAAGGCATTCGAAAGAACACACACACACACACACACACACACACACACACACACACACACATAGTAGTAAATAAGTTTCATGTAGTTCATCTTCCCCACATCAGATGTGTTGACCGGATGAACATCGGCTACTACTGGACGTACTACTTTGAGTGCGAGCCTGGCACAGTATTCTCCGATGAGCTTGACCAATGTATCCATCCCTTCCTGGCCAAGGCCCCCTGCGGCGTCAAGCCCACCACCACCCCGCCACCGCCTACGACTCCCCCTTACCTCCAATGCCACGGCGTGGAGGGGACATGCAAGACCTACAATGTGTGCCAGCCTGTTAAAGCGACCAGGTATTTCTGTGACAAGATCAGGTGTCCGCTGAGGACGCCCGAGCTATCTTGTGCTGAAGGTTATTCCTTCGACATGGACAACAAGGTGTGCGGCAAGCCCCCCGCAGGTAGGTCACTTCTAATTCATGGCATCACTGACACAACGTACATAGAGGAGTTAGGAATTGAATCAAATTTCAAAGATATGATTCTATTTTGTTAATTTAATGGTTTCTCTACTCTTGTCATGTTTGATTTATATATATATATATATATTTATATATATATATATATATATATATATATATATATATATATATATATATATATATATATATATATATATATATATATATATATATATATATATATTGGTGAAACTGTTGGTATCCGACCAGTTTTATTCTTTTACCCTGCATGTCACTCACCTTTCGCACCTCTCTTCCGCAGCCTACACCCTGTGCGGCGCCACGACCAAACTCAACATCTCGGAGGAGGGTGAGCTGCCTTGCTCCGCGGACAACTTGAGGCCAGCATCAGAGTTTATCTCACGTCTCTACTGTGATAAATACCTGCTTTGTGACGGGAATGTATTCAAGGTGAGTTCAACTGTGAACGGCAAACGCCAGACAGTTATTATCGAAAGGCTGATGAATTTTCCCCTGCGAAGTGTAATAAAAACGTATAGTTCCTTCTAAGTGGTACATTCCCATAACGGTTGGCTGATGTTCTTTGCCTTGCCTCCGTGAACGGTTATTGCTATTTTACGGAGGTTTTGATCACCTGCGATTCCCGGGCTGCCTCAGGACCCCTTCCTATTATGTGTCAGGAAAACTCCTCATGGGCGTTTCATGGATGTAAAAAAAAAAAAAAAAAAAAAAAAAAAAAAAAAAAAAAATTAGCGGCGCCATTGCCACGTGCACACAGCGAGAAAGTGAATGCGGAGGAATGCGGCGGCGAGGCGGGAAACTTTTTATTACCTGGGAAATAATGAGGTTCAACGGACACACTTGTACGAGACAGTTTCTGATGCATTCACCCCTGCCGGCCACCGCACCAGCTCTCGTGTGTGTGTGTGTGTGTGTGTGTGTGTGTGTGTGTGTGTGTCGGTAATGAGAGGTCGTCCTTCACATATGCCACCCCCTTAGCCTTGTGATAGCCGGCCATTGGGGAGTTTGAATTGCCGGCCGCCTCGCCCGACTCTGAATGCTCCTTGCTGAGGGTCAGATATTCAGGCCTCGGTAGGAGGAGAGAAGGTGGAGAGTACCCAGCTCCTTGGAAAATAAGCCGCGTTGTAGCCAGGAATTTCTCACGTAAATGTTTCCGGCTTTTTCTTTGCTACTGTGGAGAAGCTCCTCCTTTAACTCTGCAAGTCGCAAAAAATAACCCTCTGGAGGTTACCTGCATAAAGGGCAAAACGGGAAAAGTTATCGTGCGTGATCCCAAGGCGAGGCGAGGCGGGGAAAGTTCACTCACCTGCGGGAGGAAAAGTGAGCGGGGCGCGGGAGCAGAGGTGCGGAGATGGTAAAAAGATACAAAACCGCAATTGTACGTACTCCTCGCCGTACTTAGCGGCCGGGAGACGCAGGTATGGTGCCGCCCTCCGTCCTGTGCTGCCTCTTCGATGTACAGAGACGTATTACTATGTGAGGAGTCTAATTATTGAATGTTCAGTTTTCGTTATTCCACTTCCGATACTTCGATGTTTTGGTAAGCCTGCTGGACTTTAACAAATGTGTATATTCTGGCATAATTACGCAAAGTTAAGGAGAACTGTTTGAAATTCACATATATACGCTATGCATCTCACAAAACACGAAACAGTATTGAACTTGAAGATAAAAATGTTTGGCGGAAAAAAATTCGCATAAGTATTAAATCGTGTATATGTATAAAACCGCTCCTTCCCGGCTCGCCATCCACACGCCTCTCTCAGGGACTTGCAGGGGACAAAGTTTTCAAGGTCAGCTACACGAATATTTCACTGGATTGCTCCGCTTCATATTCTTTGTTAGCGGACGAGTTCTTACATATCTCAATCTCTATCTTTGTCTGTCTGCATGTGTCCGTCTTTTTCTCTATCGTTCCTTTTGTCTCTCTGCCTGTGTCTGTCTTTCTTTGTCGCTCCCTTGTCTATCTGTGTTCGTCTTTCTTTGTCGCTTTCTCTCTCTCTCTCTCTCTCTCTCTCTCTCTCTCTCTCTCTCTCTCTCTCTCTCTCTCTCTCTCTCTCTCTCTCTCTCTCTCTCTCTCTCTCTCTCTCTCTCTCTCTCTCTCTCTCTCTCTCTCTCTCTCTCTCTCTCTCTCTCTCTCTCTCTCTCTCTCTCTCTCTCTCTCTCTCTCTCTCTCTCTCTCTCTCTCTCTCTCTCTCTCTCTCTCTCTCTCTCACACACACACACACACACACACACACACACACACACACACACACACACACACACACACAGACACACACCATCCTCCTTTCCCTATCCCCCTTACACACACACACACACACACACACACACACACACACACACACGATATTTTTGTTCATATGCATTTTCGTTGTTTTTTTAGTTCACATAAATAGTAAAGATATTTTCCTTGAACTCTATTCACTTATATTAATTAACTACCAATTGACAGGTTGTCTCTTAAACTTACACTTAAAAAAAAAAATGGTGGCGTGACGTATAGAGCATTTTTTATTTATCCTAGCTTCGTTGATGTAAAATGCGTCTTGTAACGGCTTTGTTCTCCTCTATCTTCTTGTCTGAACTAATTAATATGTGGCTGGTTTTGTAACTTTTTTTTTTGTTTCAATTTGTAACAGGGCCGGAAAGAGCTGTGCCGGAACTACTACGAGTGTCAGCCTGATGGCAGCGGCTGGAGGGCCTTCCTGCGCTCCTGCCCCATCGGCCTGCTCTACAGCTACGAGCTGGACAAGTGTGAGCCGGCGCCCACAGGTGAGCAACTCGTGAGCTGTATTGGGTCTAACACCTGACCTCGGCTTCGTCTGTCTCGCGTTTCGTAGAGTAGCTTTTACATGTATTTTAGTTTATATTTAAGTGCAATGTTTTAAGAATGTCGCTTCCTTTGATGTTATACACGTAGCACAACCACAGAGTTGAAAGATGGACGAGCCCAATAAGCCAACCTGTTTTGGTCTCTAGTCAGCAATAATTGTATAATGCCGAGTTGCTTATACGTTGAGTTTGGTTTGGAGTGCAGTAATTTAGGATGAGTTTACTTAGTTTTATATACGTAGCACAGTCACATAGTTGATAGATGGACGAGATGACACTAGCCGGGGAAGGTGTGCCGTGCCATCATCCTCGTGATAGCAAGACAGGTAAGACAGTCTTTTGCACACACACACACACACACACACACACACACACACACACACACACACACACACACACACACACACACACACACATGGTGAAAAGGGAAACAAAAATCCATGTTTCTCGGGCGTGTTTCCTGCGAAACCTTTTATGTTTGCTGCATGCTAATTTCAAGGTAAGTATTTATTTATTTTCTTTTAGCTTCCCTCTCTCTAAACTACCGTGAAAAGGAAGAGACGAAGTGGATGAAAAGATAAGGAAAATATACACTAAGAAGGTGTCTTTTTGGAGAAGTCTGAAAGCCGAGATAAATCTAAAAAAGAAAAAGAAAACAATATTAATGAACATGCCAGTGATGATTGAGGATGAGTAAGCGGTTGCTATGTCAGGGGAGCTGAGTATAGACGGTGAGAGGGAAGAATTGAAGCTTTTAAAGAAGGATGGCGGTCCTCACAAAAAAAAATCTTCTTTCTTTATCGCGTCTTCTCCTGGCTGAGTTTCGGCGGAGTGAGTGCTGGAGAAGCGCGGGTCCGCGGGCTGGTGTGCGGTGTTTGTGTGGAGCGAGAAAAACTGGTCCGGCCGGTGTTGTGGTGGGGCGTGTTTTATTCTCGAGGCGTCACCGTCTGCTGAATCATACATGTGGACCAAATGGAAAACATTGTAAATCTTGTCACTTTTGCTGCATAAACTTTACGATTGGATTCCTCATGTGTTTTTATATATATATATATATATATATATATATATATATATATATATATATATATATATATATATAGAGAGAGAGAGAGAGAGAGAGAGAGAGAGAGAGAGAGAGAGAGAGAGAGAGAGAGAGAGAGAGAGAGAGAGAGAGAGAGAGAGAGAGGTGTGTGTGTGTGTGTGTGTGTGTGTGTGTGTGTGTGTGTGTGTGTGTGTGTGTGTGTGTGTGTGTGTGTGTGTGTGTGTGTGTGAGAGAGAGAGAGAGAGAGAGAGAGAGAGAGAGAGAGAGAGAGAGAGAGAGAGAGAGAGAGAGAGAGAGAGAGAGAGAGAGAGAGAGAGAGAGAGAGAGAGAGAGAGAATAATTCACCATGGTCTACTTACGGTACGAACTCGCTATCCCCAGCCAGTGCCTTTCCCGAATGAACCTGGAACTCAGGTGACTGATCTTTGGGTACAGAAGAAATCTCGCATCACATCCACACCCCCGGGCGGCGGGACACATCCCCCACCTGACACCCACTGATGGGTGGCCAGGGGGTACGGAATGAAGAAGATTGCCCATTCGACTCAACACTGCCTGGGAATCGAACCCGAACTTTCTCGTGTGTGAGGCGATCAAGCTAACCAGTGCATAGTTTTTTATTTTTTTTTACGTTTGGCCTATGGCGCTGGTAGGCTTTCTTGGTGAAGCCTAGTGGTTGGCCCCAGCCGTTGTGGCACAGACAAGTGTTTACAATGGCGCCATCTTGCCTGGCTCATGCTACCTCTTGGAGCTCATCTTTGATCCTCTTTTTGTCTGGGTTGATAGGTGGTCTTCAGGACAGCATTGGGTAGCCCTAAGCCACTCCGCCATGACTGAAACATTATCGCGGCGGGCGGGACTCCAACCTACGTCTTCGTGAAAGCCGCGTCAGCACGCTGACCACTCAGCTACTGTGTGTGTGTGTGTGTGTGTGTGTGTGTGTGTGTGTGTGTGTGTGTGTGTGTGTGTGTGTGTGTGTGTGTGCTACACTGTATATTGTCAGGTACTTACCACAGTGTGTTTCTTCATGACTAAGCACATAATATCGTTCAATTTATGCTCCACAGCTCATAAACTCAATACTCACGGCTCCTCAGTAAATGCGACTGATGGTTTGTCACCTTTTCTTTTCTCACAAGATTGCTAAGTAGCGTCACTGTGTGTATCAGTGCGGCACATTTCATTTCCCCAAATTATGTTCGCCCGCATTAATTGCTTCCCGGCGCGGTGGTGGTGCGGCTGAGGGTAACAATTAAGCTAAAGAGCAGCAGCAGCAACAGAACCTCCTCCTGAACCTGCTGGCCCCTCGCCCTCGCCCTCCCCGCTCCGCGCCACACAGAGTCGCCACATTACGCTGATCGCCCTGCTGTGCGACCTCATCTCCCCCACACTACTCTCACAGAGTTATATATCCCCCCTTAGTTGGCCTGCATCATCATCGCCCTTTGTCTTTTAGCTGTCGTTTGGTTTCTATTCCCCCTGGAAATATATGCAAACCCTGAGAAAACTTCTTATTTCATCGTAGTTTTCTAAGACCAGTGAGATAAGGATAAAAGCATCACGGTCTCACCTCACCGAATGCACAATGCCCAGACAATTAACGTAGCGTCGTCCGAGACACTTTGCTTGCTGTGACTGCTACGAAGAAAAGAAGTCGGCAACTCTTCAAGTATTGATCATCTTATCCAATTCTCAAATAAAACTACTGCCGTTAATGTCTTTATCTACATGAGTCATATGGCATAGTCTGACACAAATATATGCTCCTAATATTAGTTTTCCTTTTAGCATTTGTCATTCTTTGGTTCATCATATATATATATATATATATATATATATATATATATATATATATATATATATATATATATATATATATATATATATATATATATATATATATATATATATATATATACATTTCTGCTCTTTATTATATTTTCCTTTTTTCCTTTGCAGAAGCGGAGCAGTGTAATGCCTAAAGCTGTGGACGGTGGGCTACTTTACCAAAATTATTGCAAATTTGTGTTACAATTACAACAACATTACAGATGAACATTACATCTTTTTTTTATATATGTTCCTTTTTCCGCCCATTACGGCGGCCATGTATTTTCCATTACAAGAATTCCAAACACACGATGAAAGGTAACAGCGTGGTAATGCATTCGGTTGTCTCGTACCAAATTGTAGCCTTGAGGAAATGTACCACCGCCGTGCGCCTGATTCGTCGTCACGAGTTGCCCGGCCTATGTCTGTCGTCCAAGTAAGGAGCCGGCCCTGAACAGCTTAATTAAGCCCCCGAGGCATCACAACAATGTTTCCCTGCATCGTCATGGTCGCTTGGTGTAGATGTCTGGCCGGAGAGAGGAACAAACAATGCACACTGCACACCGGGCGACTGTGATGGCAAGTGCTGGCTCTCAGTGGCTCAGCCAGTGGTGCTGAAAGCTGCCTTTTTCTATGTAACCTGTCACGTGTCCATTGCATCCATTGTTTAATTACTTTGCATTGTATCGCGTTATACTGCCGACGGGGAGGGTGTCAAGCAGCCTATGTTCGACGGTGCACCAAATCGGAAACTTTTATATATCATGGCAAGGAAAATAACCTGCAAAGTGTATCGCTTGAGGTTTCAGGCTCTTTCAGCTGCAAATTTAGGATGATATTTTTTTTAAGGATGTGATGAATGCTACCTGAAGAGTATGAATTGTGTGAATGGAGTTATTTCTCCAGTAACATGTCAAGTACAAATTATATAAATCTTCCTCCAAGAAATATGTGTTTCAGAATGATGGCAGTAAATAAATAAAAACAGTATGATAAGTACCACCAGTGGAGGGGAAAACATGTACTATTTGTGTAGGTTCTAAAACAAAAGGCAGAAGCATGGAGTAATGCCCAGCTGCTTCCCCTCTCACGCCCATGCCCTGTCAACCACGAGGCCCCAGCCCTTCACGGGACGAAGTCTTGCCGCTTAGGCTGTGATAGCTCCGTCCCTCCCTTTACCTGCTTCCTGCGCCCACTGCTAAGACTTTATATAGACGGACGCTAGATGAACACACATCGTCTGCGTTATCCGTGTTCCCAGACTTTTACTCTTAAACATCATTTTTGTATATATATTTTTTTTATAAATCAGCGTCTCTGCCCATGTATGTGTTTTGTACCGAAAAATATACAACTAAGTTAATTTGTCTTGTTATTCTTTATCTAATGTACCTTGTATCTGCGTGGGAGGTGATCACGCTCATCATGAAACACGGCAGTTTTCTAATGCATTACTCGTGTGTGTGTGTGTGTGTGTGTGTGTGTGTGTGTAATTCACCACGGCCTGATCACGAGTTGGACTCGCTTTCGCCAGCAGGTACCCTCCCGACGTGAGCAAGTGCTTATTATCGTCAATCTCTGGATACTGCCAGGACCTCACACATCACACACCCCACACCCCTTGCTCAAGGGGGGACAGTAACCACTCCTAGTCAACGGAAAGAATCCGGCCTGAGCGGGGCTCGGGCTCGAACCGCCGCCTGTTTGGCCGAGAAGCCTTGCAGCGCAGCGCTCTACCGATTGAGCTACCGGAGTGTGTGTGTGTGTGTGTGTGTGTGTGTGTGTGTGTGTGAATGACTGAACTGGTGGTAGGTAAGTAGGGGTTGTTTGTAGAGTCGAGGAGAGGTTCGGTGAGTCGCTCGAGATCTGTTTCGTTCATTGCATTGCTCTGCCTAAGTCAAGGATGGAGGCCGATATTGGGGTGACTAAAGTAAATGACAGGCACCTTCAAGGGGTAATTATGGAGAGTCACTACGCGCCTGCAATATTGCCCCTACGAGAATAGTAACCTTTCCAAGGTCTCACATACTGTTGTACTTCTCTAGTTTTAGCGACGCATCAAACATAAACTGCGATATTACTTCTCTCCACTTCAACAAACTTAAAACACCTGGTAGCGGGGAGGGCTATGAAGACCAGAATTGTGGGGTAAAAGCAGGTAATGGAATGATTCTGTCTACCTGAAATGAAGCGTTTCTGTGCTCTACTGACGGCGATAATATATATTTTCTAAATAAATCCCCCGATGGCGGCGCTGTGGGGCAGCGCCATTTTGATGGATGCCAATAAGTGATTGTATCTGTTTACGTTCATAAGCGGAAGGCGTTATGTGGGGGAGGTTCAGGGGGGGCTGTGCCCCCCTCTGGTTAGGAGGGGGGTCGAGGGGGGTGAGGCCCCCCCCGTTTAGAGGTTAGGTTATGTAAAGTTCGGTTGGGGTAGTTTAAATGCTCCCCCACCCAAAAAAAAAAAGATTTCCCACGGCTCCCCAAGATCGTTAGGGAAGGGGATTAGCCATTTATTTTTAAGTACTTGCGCCTTCATATTATGGTTGAGGGACATGTATTTCGTCCCTTAACTTTAATATGGAGGCGTAATATCGTATTTTGGAGGCGCGGAGTGACTCTCCACAATTACCCTTCAAGGTTGTCAAGTTTCCATTACAGCAGAAAGTAAGGAGGAAATAGCTCATAGAGATTAGATTGGTCCCGCAGTGACCAGCTTGTCAGCGCCATCCATGAAAATCGTGTTTCACTGCCCCTAACCGCTTCGTATCGCCACACTGTGAGACCGCGAACCCTAACCAGCAGCATTTTGATCGACGCCACCAGACGGGGAGGTGCCGAGGACAGACAGAGGTAATGTGTTTGTTGGTTAAGCGTTTGTCCGTTTCATTTTCTTAAATTTACATTCTTTCTTTGTCTCCTAATTGTTTATTCGTTTCATTTTCTACTCTCTCTCTCTCTCTCTCTCTCCCCCCTAATGTATTTGCTAGTTAAGTGCTTATTCCTTTCATTTTCTTATATTTCAACTCTCTCTCTCTCTCTCTCTCTCTCTCTCTCTCTCTCTCTCTCTCTCTCTCTCTCTCTCTCTCCACCGTTTGTTAGGAGTGCTGATGGTTATTTCCCTCGCTGGTGATGGTGATGTGCGGGCGGGGTGGAGGGCCGAGCCGGGATGAGCCGTGCGGTTAATTTAAGTCGTCATCCGTGAAATTGAGTGCTCTTGACCGAATTCAGGAACGTGAATATCCAGGAGTCATAAAGAAGCTGGAGTGAAACAACCCCGCAGGATAAACAATAGCGGTCGCACACTTGACACCGGGGCTTTATAAGGGGAAGATTTGGAGATTTCTGGAGGCCACGCGCTGCTCTGCTTCACTAAAGGGGAGTGGATGAGGCAGAGAGAGAGGCTTTCATTAAGACTGACACTGTTATATGAGAGTAAATATATGAAAGCCTCTTGTTTGTTTTATGACGATCTTCCATCACAACCTGACTCCTCGTGGCTTCGTTCCGTTGCATTAGGATTCGTTTCTCCAATTCATTCAGTAATCACTTACGAAACGGTAGAAACTTTTTATATGAAGAATTAAAAAATGGTAATTATATCCTAACCGAAAGAGTAGGAGAATCAGATGAACAAAAGAGAATCGTATATGTTGTTTAGAGGAGGAAAGCGAACTTATTGACGTACAGCGAAGTCTCTCAGCAGTAACAGTGTCAAGAACGAGTTAATTGGTAGACTTGATTTGGTTGCTCCTCCTCTTCCATCAACACTGGGTAAACTGGAGGCACCGAGCCTCTGCCGTGTTTGTGGTGACCCTCAGCGTGAAACCAATTACACAGAGCGAGGTCATCTTGATTACTAGTAGTGCCCTCAATAACGTTAAATTGTGGACGTGCGGATAAAGACGAGACAAGGGATCCAGAAGAGGCCCTAAATCCACCACGTCCTCGGCCAGAGCTTCCCCTGTCGAGACAAACGTAACACGTAATGTTGCTGTAAAAGTCTAAATTAAATTATTGCGAGGTTACTGCTCTCAGCTGCAGACTTCTCTATAAGTGGAAAAATAATTGAGATATATGAAAGAGGGAGAGAAGGAAAAGAATTGGAGGAAGGATTATTAGAATGATAAAAACTTGGTCCATTACTGACAAGAAAGGAAATTGTTGGAATGAATCAACGGAGAGAGAGAGAGAGAGAGAGAGAGAGAGAGAGAGAGAGAGAGAGAGAGAGAGAGAGAGAGAGAGAGAGAGACGTAACACAAAGGCCGAGACAAGTGGGAACAAGTAGATCTACAACAACACACAGTCGGTTTATTCACGAGAAGTCGCCTCTATTATCTATAACTGAAGGAGAGGACCAGGTCGTTCGAGGGCACAGACGTTCACACTAAAAACATTGTTGAGTGACCAAACACCGACAGAAACAAGCTGAAATATATATGCCAACAGAGCTATAGAGCAAGCAAGCGCACACAAAAAATAACTTACGACGACGCGAACGTTATTGGAAGGACGTAGAGGGGAGATCGAAGGAGAGAAAGCTACAGGGTATAAGCGAGTGAGAGGTGGAAGGGAAGCAAGCCACGGAACAGGCGAGTGGGAGGAGAGGGAAGTAAGCCACTGGGTATAAGCGAGTGGGATGGGGAGGGGAAGCAAGGGGAAGGGGGGAAGCGAGCCACGGTACAAGCGAGTGAGAAGGGGAGGAAGCGAGCCATGACATAAGCGAGTTGGAGGTCACAGGTCTGATCCGATGTTGGGATGAATAATATTTGGGAGAGGTGTGTCAGACCCTTCATGTTCGGGGCGAGACTTAGGACGAGCGAGGCATCAGACTGATAGAGATCCTTATTAGAAAATTAAATACACTGTGACTGGGTGTAGAAAAAAATAAGAAAATAGTTATCTAATATAAATAAACAAAAATTGAAACTTAAAATAAATTCAAGAACCAAAATAGATTGTGGCAAGCGAAAAAGGTCATGTTTAATATTATCTTGATGAGATTGTGGGGCGCGGCCAGAGTGGGAGGAGTATATGACGAGAAGTTTGTGGCCCCGAGGGAAGCCAAGGGTGTTGACCTGCCCTGCCGAATATAGTGAAGGGAGCGTCAGCGAGCAGTATTTCGGGATGAGGGACCAGTAGGGCCGTGTGCTGTTGTTTTGCTGCCTGTGCTGCTGTCTGGCGTGATGGAAGCGAGCCGCGCGGGAGTTCAGTTCCAAGGAGCAGCGAGTAGCGGGCTTTTTTTGTTGATGTTTACTTTTTTTGTGCCCTTGGACTGTCTCCTTTGCTGTAAAAAAAAAAAAAAAAAAAAAAAAAAAAAAAAAGGAGGAAGAAATATAAGATTACCAGCCATAAATATTTCCTAGTGCGAAGATGAATAAGCCTGCAAGATGTATATGTTACCGACATTGTAAGAAACCCAGGCATTGTATAGAACACCTATAGGCATTCTACAGAATGTCTTATTATTCTTCTGCCAAGTTTTAAATACGCGTATTTCATTTTTACCTTTATAAATTTACCTAGGAATTATATGCATTACACATTACATTATTATTATCATTGTTATTATTATTATTATTATTATTATTATTATTATTATTATTATTATTATTATTATTATTATTATTATTATTATTATTATTATTATTATTATTATTATTATTATTATTATCATTAAAATGATTATTATTATTATTATTATTATTATTATTATTATTATTATTATTATTATTATTATTATTATTATTATTATTATTATTATTATTATTATTATTATTATTATTATTATTATTATTATTATTATTATTATTATTATTATTATTATTATTATTATTATTATTATTATTATTATTATTATTATTATTATTATTATTATTATTATTATTATTATTATTATTATTATTATTATTATTATTATTATTATTATTATTATTATTATTATTATTATTATTATTATTGTTATTCCTTCTTTTCCATCCATTTTTATTCTTGTAAAAGGTAACTCTTTTGATTATAAATAGTCAAATTATCTTGCTTGCCAAAAACACTCGCTCTACTGTCAGTTTGACTTTCATTCAATAGACCAATCACCTCAGCAGCCACCCTCACCGTGTGAACTACCAGTTAAGTACATTAGAACTGAACGACGCTTCACGCACCATCTCGGCACCGTAACGTGACAACTACAATAACTCATCCTTTGAATACTGTATTTACCAGACACTATTATATATCTCCGTGGTGCAGTGGTGAGCGTGAAAACTATGAACCTGCGGACCTGAGTTCGAATCTCAGCCTGGGTATCGGCGCGCAGCTCACCCAGCTGTTCATCTTTCCTTACGAGATGATCGATAAATAGGTACCTGAGGAAAGCTGGGGGAGAAAATTTATGGTAACCCGGATGTTGCACTGGCCCTATTTAAAGGGTTAATGGGTTCACCCCCCACCATAGGTTCAAGGCCCAATGGTACTTAGATGAGCACTGCGACCACGCGCAGTTGATAGCGCATGCTCCCAACTTTACCTTACCTATTTTGAAAATGAAAGCGCTGTCAGTCTTCCTAGGGCGGGAACAACACTCGGGGAGGAGCGCGATAGTAAGGCAGACATGGAGCTAGCCAGCAAGAGTCTGGGTGAAAGGAAGTTGAAGAATCGCCGGGGTAACAAAAAGTTCTTTTGATAATATACCAATAGGAAAAGTAACGACGTCAGCACAGCCAAAGAGGTAACAATAATGTTGCAGAGGAAATGTGAGCCTATCCTTGATCGATCACTCTTGTGATTTCTTTCCTCAATAAAAAACTGTAGTTTGTCGGGTTCGGTCAGCTCCGGGCATCTAGGTTTTGCCGAGTTCCTTGCGCCATGTTCACACCCGCTCCGTGACCGCGCCTCCGCTAGTCTTGTGTTTCCTCGTTAGAGGCAATTATAACTTTTACTAAAATCTTGGCTCTCGTGTCAAGACATGAATTAAGTTAAATTTCCATTACAGAGTGAATAATTATCAGCGACCATGGCCACAAAAGACCCCCCAAAATGTTTAAGAGCTCGAGCAGTTCGTTCGTTATTTATATTAAAGGAGATCATGGAAGCTGCTCTTAACTTTTTGCCCTCCAATGAAAGGCACCATTC
Source organism: Eriocheir sinensis (assembly GCF_024679095.1). Classification (NCBI taxonomy): domain Eukaryota; kingdom Metazoa; phylum Arthropoda; class Malacostraca; order Decapoda; family Varunidae; genus Eriocheir; species Eriocheir sinensis. The sequence continues at coordinate 8,835,707 of NC_066549.1, read as the reverse complement.
AGGCACCGAGCGTTAGTGTCTGACAGAGGAGAGCGCCTGTGTTGTTTTGTGGAGAAGCATCTTAAAATTGTTTGCTTAGAATGTATTTCGTGAGTGTTTACACTTTCATCACTCGTCTAGTTAGTCTTATATCGTAATGATCCTTTGGGTCAGTCTCAGGAGAATTACTTGATAAAGAGTCTGAAGCATTTCGTGGAATAAGAAATTTGCCCTAAAAGATAGTTTATTGGCTTAAGTATAATCACACATGTCGCTGTTTTGTCTTGATTCACATACATTATAGTGTTTTTTTGTAGTATTGTCTTTTGGTTAAATTATAGATTTGCAGATATTGAAAAAAACGTGTGTTAACTTTTTGACAACATATCATGGTCAGGTCAGGCGTTTTCGTTCACTCTCCTTTTCTCCTGGCTCCCGTACGGCCCGAGCTATAATAAAAAATTATTGCATATCCCATTTTTTTCAGAATGAACAACTGATAGCTAACTAAACGCCCATACCTCCATCGATTTCTAGAGTAGCCATAAGGAAATTGTAGTTTCCATTACGTAAGTGTAAGTAATGATGAAGAAAAGGAGAGGAAAATTAGTTTCGAAACTGATTAAAAAATGGTATATGGGGGCTTAAAACATCGCTCCCTTGGCGTCTTGCTCAGCTGATGTATTCTCTCTGTTTGCCTTTGGTAAATGTTGAGATTAGTCCCTGAATGGGCCTCATAAATCTCAGAGGAGAAATGTCGAGGAGGAATTTTTAACAGCGGTTTCATCTCCTTAAACCTGAGATGATAAAGGGTTTTCCAGTCCTTACCTTCCTCCGTCTCCTTCACTAACCCTTCTACTTTGCTCTCTCTCTCTCTCTCTCTCTCTCTCTCTCTCATACACATTTAAACTGACGATTCTATAGTTACACAACAGATTTGTATTTCGCCGACGACACTTTATGCGATCGTTCGAGTAGCATATGTTTCTCTGTGCACTTTTTAGGGCTTAAAATGTCACTTTTTCTCGTGCATTATTTCAAAAGCCCTTTACACTTGTTCACTGTGTATTTAGCATCACTAGTGGTGTGGGGCATGTTCTTCGCCACCTGTGAGCAGCCACTTTTACCTGCTGGGTGGACATTTCCCTCACTGTTGGCCCTGCTGCAGTGAATGTGTTCCACAGGCGGGACACCCTGGAGGTGAAGGTCCGTTGGTGCTGGCTGGCGCGTGACCTCGGCACCCCGACCTGCTCGTGGCTGGAGAGTACCGTTCTCGTATCTCTCACAGCCTCTCGCGGGGGGAGCCTCAGTCTCGCCAGGTGTGGTACTCCTTGTACCTGGGCCTTGTGGAACACCACCAGCGCAGCGACGTCCCGGCGGTGCTCCAGAGTGTCAAGATGTATAATATCCTGAGGGGGCGGCTGGGGGTTGTTCTCCTGTAACAGTCGCTGCACCCGTCGCTCCACCTTGTCCAGTCTCTGCAGGTGTGTGGCAGCGCTGGACATCCAGGTCAGAGCTCCGTACTCCAGGTAGGATCTTACCTGGGCCTTGTAGAGGAGCATAATTCCTCGCTTGTCGAGGAAATTAGCCACTCTACGAAGGGCAGAGACACGTAGGGAGGCTTGGTGGGCGACGTGTTTCAGGTGGCGGTCGAAGCGCAGCTCTCGGTCCAAGTCCACTCCGAGGATCCTGACGTAATCCTGGAGCGGGAGGGTGACGGAGCCAAACATCACCCTTCCTTCGACAGCTTGTGTGGCTGCTCTCTCTCTCTCTCTCTCTCTCTCTCTCTCTCTCTCTCTCTCTCGTGCACGCGCGGGCACACACACACACACACACACACACACACACACACACTTATAATACAAAGGTCAAGGTGCGCTGCGTTCACGAAGTCTTGTTCCTACCCGTCGAAGGTGTGGGGCGGCTTGTCGGCGGGGACGGAGAAAAACCGCAGTTACTCATAAGATTTCATATGAAGTTTGTTTTGTTGTTGTGGCTGTTAAGACTAAGTTAATGATTTCATTTTACATAATATGAAAAAAAATAAACGTATTGTTTGAGTCATGGCAAACAATATAAATAGTCTGTTTTTGTTTCCTATTGCTAGTGATGATATTTGAGATTATGTAAACAATATTTAAACTTCACATAAATGAGATTTCAGTTTGACAGTAAAATATCCTGGGTCGTCTCTGGCAACCAACTCTGCGTCTCTGGCTGTCGCTGGAACATTCTAGTGAGGGCAGGCTGACGCTCAGCCACTTCAGTTGCCTGGCCACTCTATTCGAGCTGGTCAGTAAGCGGCTCCCAGGCACCGAGGATAACCCTAATGGGGCATAACTGTAGTGGCCGGGACGACGGCGAGGCCGTGACTCAGCGTAATGGGGTGAATAACCTGGCAGACATAGAGGCATTAGCACGCTGGGCCCTCCTGCTTTGTTTTACCGCACCTTTTTGCGCGGCCCCCTTTGGCCCCTCGCACGAAGGACCAAATATGTGTGAAAAATTTCATTATCAAGTAATTTTCATATTTGTCACCTTTTAAGTGGTACCACAACGGTGTATCGAGCATCTAGGCGGCTCCTGTCCAGGGTGACGGCCGCCAGTTCCATGAACATATTCGAGCACAGGCTGCCAGGCTCGATATACGTATCAATCGTAAATATTTGTTTCTTGCCTGTCACACATCTTTCATCTTGTCATAAGTAAGTCGCCGGAGTCGTTTGGGAACAGAGGTAAGGTTGTAGCTTAATAAAGGGAAGTATACATAAAAAAAAAAATAATGACGCCTCATGAAGGTAAAGGAAAGATGCCTAAACGTTGGCGTTTGTAAAAAAAAAAATAATAATAATCATACCATCTGTCCGTGTGCCTCGTATACAATCATGAATCGTTTGCGGGCGCTGCTTGCTGCACGTCGACGCAGCAACACGCTGCCACGCAGGGGGCACAGACCCCTTATGGACACAATACGTGTCAAGGTTTTTTTATTGTTCTGAAAACAAAATGCAAAACGTAAAGTAATGAAAAGAAAACTATTGGAAAGTGAGATTTGTTTTTTAGAGGCTCAGACAGTCAGAGCGACCTTGAACGAGCCTCCCGCCCTCCCCTCGCCCACACTTGTCTAAAGATCGCATCAGATGTTTCGGGGAAATTATTGCCAGAAAAGTGTTACAGTAAATTCATTAAACTAATCTGATCAGATAACTTCAATCAAAATCATGTAAGGAATGTAGAAAACTTAAAAAATCGCATAAAAAAATGTTAGCTAAAAAGAGGCACGTCGCCTCGGTTGCAGCCGAAGTTCCAAGAATTGGTGAAATATTGACGTAAGCCAAGAATCTTGACTCTCCCTTTCATGTTATCAAGGATGTCCGCTCTGCCCTCCAATACATGCAGGAATGTTTATAGGATCTGGTTATCCCTACATGACTCGGATATATCATGATTGTTACGAGCTGAGGGTGATGGGGTTAGCTGTGTGAGCCAGAGAGCGGACCATATAATTATAGGGAGGGGTGTAGAGGTTAGCCGCGGCAGACGACATACTAAGGTGACATTTATCATGTGACCAGACGGGAGATATGTTATTTGTTCTCTTTTTAACGACATTTTTATGATATCTAGACACAACGCAGTCTCTAGTGTTTTACGACTAGCGCATTTAGGGTAGGCAGTGGCTGAGTGGTTAGCGGGCGGGCAACGCATTCACCACGCTTTGGACAACGTTGGTTCGAGTCCCCACGCTACCACCAGGGATTTTTCAGTTACCGCCGATTGGCCTAAGACTACCCACATGCTGTCCAGAAGACCATCCATCAACCCAGACTTTAGAAGAAACCGTCCAGTGAATCAAGAATGAGTTCCGGGGGGTAGCATGAGCCAAGCATAGCTGGCGCCACTGAAAAAAAAAAAATTGCCTGCGCCATGACGGGCTTGGGCCGACCACCTGGACCCTGAAGAAAGCCTACCGGCGCTACAGGCGGAGATGTAAAAAAAAAAAAAAAAAAAAAAAAATTACCCTCGTCACCTCGTCGTCGCCACGTCGCCCCAGCAAGCGACTGACAACATAATCCTCAAGCCAGCGTTGGGCGCTATGGCTGATTCAGGTTGATCAACGACCACTTTTTCCCCAGGGACGGGATTTCTCATTGTTGTAAATCTTACTGCCTTGATACTGTATCTTTTTGTATGCCTTCCCTTTCGTCCAACCTTTCTCTTACTTAAATTACGCAAGTGACTCCTAATCGCCTACCCCCACCCTCCCCCGTGACCAAGCCGCTCACCGGTTAAAATGTATCCGTATATTACCCGTCTCTTGACTCTGAGTGGCTTACATCGAGTGCCTTGTCCTTCACTATGATGAGGCTTGTGGGACGGGAGCGCGAGCTAATTAATCCTGATGTAGAGTGAAGAGGAAGAGGAGGAGGAGGAGGAGGAGGAGGAGGAGGAGAGAATAGAAGAGGAAGGGAGAGGAAAAACTAAGAAGCGAAAGAACGATAGGCCTAGAAAGAAAAATAGATAGAAAGAGGAAATAATAATAAGAAGAAAAGTAGAGGAAAGGAATGAGGAAACTAGAAAGAAATAAGCGAAAAAACGAAAGCAAAGCGTAGAAAAGAAAAGTGGACAGAAAGAGGAAAGTGAATAGGAGGAGGAGGTAGACGATAAGGCAGCACATGAGCGGCAGTCCGTGTGTAGAAGGCTGAAGAGTCTCACCTGGAATGGAAAGGGAAATAACAGTGCAGGTAGATGCGAGTTCAAGGCCTCACCCAGCGCCTGGTAACTCCTCTATAGAGTTGCCTAGCTCTATAAACGTGTAGTTCACCTTGTTGCGAGTGCCTAAGTAAGCGTGTGTGATATTTACCCCGGCTTTACTGTTCCACTGTCCGCGTTGTCACGGTTACCTTGTACTTTGTCATCTAATTTAACTCCAAGCTCACCTTTGCCTTGTATCGCGTCAGTTGCTTGCTAGTTACATACCTATTAACCTTTACCGCTGTGTGTGTGTGTGTGTGTGTGTGTGTGTGTGTGTGTGTGTGTGTGTGTGTTTATATATATTTAAATATTTAGACTCCCGCGCCATGTAGTATGTCGGTTAGTTTTTGTTTACTTGTCCTGGAGAGTCATTGCCCTCTGAGTTAACAATTTAATTTGCCACCGCGCCATGTGTTCTAGGCAGAGCTTAAGAGTCAGCCAAATGAATTCTGTGTCCGCGGCGGCGCGAGACGAACAGACGTTATCGGGAGGGCTGGCTGTGATCACCCTGCTGCGCCCTAAACACCCGCCCCGCCCCACCGATTACGTCTTCAGCCGGCGAGGAAAATTATAGGTTTGATATAGTTGCCTGAAACCCATTCAAGTTAGACTCTTCTCACTGTTGACGCCGCTGAATTGGGCCGTGATATGGGTGGCCATGAGTAGCACATTATGAAGAGCAAAACACGATGGGAAGAGGTGAGGAAACGATTTAGCATCTCAATAAAACCTCTTTTTTTATAGGACGGAAGATGTGATGAAAAGGAGAGAGAAAAAAATTAAGAGATTAAGTGGGAGACAGATGAAGTTTGAGTAGTCACATATGGAAATGAGAAATGTAAATGGCATGATGAGAGCGGGGTAAAAATGAGAATCGGCTAATGAACGCAGGCTGACTCTGAGATGCAAAATACGGAGCAGAAAAATGTTAGACTCGTAAGTGAGAGTTTGGGAGCGCAGAATGTGGCCGGTCCTGGATGACGTGGCTGAGGAAGGAAGGAGGGAAGCTGGGAGGTGGAAACTGACCTGAACCAACGAAACCAAGGAGCGACGGGACAAAGGGACCAGGGAGAGTAGAGTCAAAAGCTGTCAAGAAAGTGAAAAAAAAAAGACGCAAAGACGCACGGAACCTTGTTAACGGTCACTGAAAGATGCGGCGTCGCTCAGATTATTATGTTTACATCTCACACACGGCGTTATTATATATGTATGGAAAGTAACGTCTTTTGTGAGCCAGCAGCATCTCCGCTTTATTAGTATTCTCTTTATGACTTATTAAGCATGTGTCCGCGGGCGAGGCTGCGCAGGGAGCTTGAGGAGAGCTGCGCCGCCAGGGACTCCACTTCTGTATATATCTATCATATGGCAAAACATCTACTTAAGCTTTTCCCTGATGCGCTGTGTGTGTGTGTGTGTGTGTGTGTGTGTGTGTGTGTATACCAGCGTATAATTCACGTGCTCCTGTGCGTGTCAGTCCTGTGTGTATCCAGAAAGGTTTCTACCGTGGGATTGCATTCCTTTTTTTTTTCAGCGCCACTCGGAGAAATATCGTCGCAATGTAGACCAGATATTTTTCCCCTCCCTTGATGTATGTCGCCCATAATGACGTTCCCCCCCTGGCTCATAATCACGAGTAATCTGTGTCGCCGAGTTTTAATGTAACGAGATTTTGCTGAACTCAAAATGATTGTGGAGCAAAGTGTTGGCTGCAGCCGCTGCTCATGCCACGCCGAGCCGACGCCCTCTCTGCCTCCTCCCTTTATTTCCTCCTCTCACTCATCATCATCTACTCTCACTTCAACCTTGACTGTGACACACTTAGCGCCCGTTAATTTTTTTGCTACTTTATGCGCGTTTTCTGCAATTTTACCTTTCGTCACGTTCATTGCCCTTGTAAAGAACAGGCAGGCATGAGAGAGAGAGAGAGAGAGAGAGAGAGAGAGAGAGAGAGAGAGAGAGAGAGAGAGAGAGAAGCAGACAGAGGCAAAGATAAACAATCATGACTGCTGTATGGTGCTCTTTGTGGTGCAGGGAACCGTCTTATTCATCACCAGGCAGTGCACGGGACAGCACCGCTCCCTCAGTCCACGGCGGAACAATATTCTCCCGGGGTCGTAAGATCTGTCGAGAGCAGGCTGCGGAAAATGAGGTATAATTATGCCTTCAATCTATTTTTAAACCAACCATCGCAGAGAAAAAAAAATATCCTTTCCTCAGAGCACTGCTAATGATAGTGCTGGGAAGAAATGTCGAGCGTAAGGCAAAAGGGAAAACAGCACTTAAAGGAAAGCATGTACGAACACTTTCCCAGTCCAGCCATGTTAATGCGTCCGGCAAGGCCACGCGGGCACCTAAGCAGGGAAACAAAGCCTCACTAATCATTTCTTGGAGCAGCTGAGTTTGCCTATCAATCCCCGCCCTGCTGCCACCCTCACAAAGACCTGCTCCTTTGTCTTGTGGCAACGTCGCCTCTGTCACCCACTTGTACTCTGAAGGTTGGGTATCAGGCAACGATCAGCACCACTGTCTTCTCTTCCTTGTTGGGTGTAGCAATGAGAGAGAGAGAGAGAGAGAGAGAGAGAGAGAGAGAGAGAGAGAGAGAGAGAGAGAGAGAGAGAGAGAGAGAGAGAGAGAGAGAGAGAGAGAGAGAGAGAGAGAGAGAGAGAGAGAGAGAGAGAGAGAGAGAGAGAGAGAGAGCACAGGTTCAGGAAAATGAGTAAATTAGGTTTAACAAGTTTTGAAGAGACGAAAGCGAGTATCTTGCCTTGTTCACCGTGATGAACGACCTGGCGGAGCGGCATGGGAGAAAAAATAAGTATATATATAAGACAGTCAGAAGACTCTTGCAAATACTCCACGCATTCATCTTTTCTTGCCGGAGACTCGGTTCGAATACTTTGAATAGTAATGATTAGTTTGAAAAGACGCGATGATTCCTACCCCGCCGCTACGGTATCTCCGCGCGGGGCTGGATTCCGAATCTAAAGGCGGAAAAGAAGTTGAATCATCCTCTCGCGATGCACTTTCATTTCATTCAAATATGGCGTGAAAACGTGGGTGAGAACAGGAGCCGGATCTCAGGATTAACATGGCGAGCTGCTCACTTTTCCTGCCAAGCTGTGTGACCCGGGACAAGACTATGCGAGAATTCCGGAGTCTGCGAGAGCAAGAGCTGGAAAAGTCAGGAGAGGTTTGGAGGTGACGAGAATAAATTACATTGCGTGTGTGCCATCTTCTTGTTCAGGCGAGGTGAGTGAGAACGCTGGGGTGGTGAAGGGAAGGGAGAGGGCGAGTGGGGAGCGCCTGGATAATGGTAAGTGTTGTCGCAGCTCAGCGGGAACGAGAGACCGAACATGACCAATGGAGGGAGCCAGTGTGGAGGGGAGAGGGGAAGCCAAAAAGCATGGCGGTGGAGAGAGAGAGTGTATTGGAGAGGCGCCAGAAGCTGTGTGACTCTAGAGGGAGAGGAGGAACAGAGGAGGAACAAAGGACTGAAGGCAAAAAAATGACTACTTAATCCATTTACACCAACCCTCGACATCCCCGACCCGCAGGCCAACATTTTATGAACTCGAAGCTCTTAGGCAGACAATAAAGTGACGAAGGCTACACAAAGACGGCCACAAGAGGATTATCATAAAGTAAGGATCAGGGAGATGAGAGTAAGACCAGTGGTGGACAGGAACCACTCGCTTCAGACAGGAGGGTCGCAAGTAACGTCTAAGAACTGGTTGGAGAAAATTACAGGTGCTCATTTTTTTCGACCACGGGGTATCCGAGGACGCAATCAGACGTTTTATGCTCCTTAATTTTAGGGGGGGGTTTTCTCTCTCTCTCTCTCTCTCCTATCTGTCTGTTTTCTTCTTTTGCTTCTATTCTTTCTTTTTCTCTTTTTATTTTAAGCATTTCCTTCCTTTTTATTCTTTTTCTTTCTCTTTTTTCTTTTTGTGGAGCGTCGCTCGGTCTCCCTCCTCTCTTTTCCTTCCTTCCTTTCTTTCTTTAATCCGGAACGTGAGGATCCAGCGACCTTGAGCCTTCCCGTGGCGTGCCGTTCCTCCCCTGTATGACCCCGGGCGGCCTTGCCAAGGTTGGGAGGACCGCCCGATCATCCTCCCTCGCGCTGCCGGTATGGGTGGGAGGGTAATGCTGTGAGTGCCTATGGGGAGGACTACAGCATAACATGAGAGCGTTTATGGTGGGAAGGCAATGCTGAGGGTGCTTGTGGGAAAGAATACAGCATAACATAGTAACGTTTAGGGTGGGAGGGCAATGCTGTGGGTGCTTGTGGGAAAGAATACAGCATAACAAGGGAACGTTTTGAGCGGAAGGGCAATGCTGAGGGTGCTTGTGGGGAAGAATACAGCATAACATAGTAACGTTAGGGTGGGAGGGCAATGCTGTGGGTGCTTGTGGGAAAGAATACAGCATAACATAGTAACGTTAGGGTGGGAGGGCAATGCTGTGGGTGCTTGTGGGAAAGAATACAGCATAACATAGTAACGTTTAGGGTGGGAGGGCAATGCTGTGGGTGCTTGTGGGAAAGAATACAGCATAACATAGTAACGTTTAGGGTGGGAGGGCAATGCTGTGGGTGCTTGTGGGAAAGAATACAGCATAACAAGGGAACGTTTTGAGCGGGAGGGCAATGCTGTGGGTGCTTGTGGGAAAGAATTCAGCATAACAAGGGAACGTTTTGAGCGGGAGGGCAATGCTGTGGGTGCTTGTGGGAAAGAATACAGCATAACAAGGGAACGTTTTGAGCGGGAGGGCAATGCTGTGGGTGCTTGTGGGAGAAAATACAGCACAACATGGGAACGTTTTGAGCGGGAGGACAATGCTGTGGGTGCTTGTGGGAGAAAATACAGCACAACATGGGAACGTTTTGAGCGGGAGGGCAATGCTGTGGGTGCTTGTGGGAGAGAATACAGCACAACATGGGAACGTTTTGAGCGGGAGGGCAATGCTGTGGGTGCTTGTGGGAAAGAATACAGCATAACAAGGGAACGTTTTGAGCGGGAGGGCAATGCTGTGCTTGTGGGACAGAATACAGCATAACAAGGGAACGTTTTGAGCGGGAGGGCAATGCTGTGGGTGCTTGTGGGAAAGAATACAGCATAACAAGGGAACGTTTTGAGCGGGAGGGCAATGCTGTGGGTGCTTGTGGGAGAGAATACAGCACAACAAGGGAACGTTTTGAGCGGGAGGGCAATGCTGTGGGTGCTTGTGGGAGAAAATACAGCACAACATGGGAACGTTTTGAGCGGGAGGGCAATGCTGTGGGTGCTTGTGGGAAAGAATTCAGCATAACATGGGAACGTGTAGGGCAATGCTGTGGGTGCTTGTGGGAGAGAATACAGCATAACATAGTAACGTTAAGGTGGGAGGGCAATGCTGTGGGTGCTTGTGGGAGAGAATACAGCATAACATAGTAACGTTAAGGTGGGAGGGCAATGCTGTGGGTGCTTGAGAGGATAAATACAGCATAACATAGTAACGTTTAGGGTGGGAGGGCAATGCTGTGGGTGCTTGTGGGGAAGAATACAGCATAACATAGTAACGTTTAGAGGGGGAGGTCAATGCTGAGGGTGCTTAAGGGAAAGAATACAGCATAACATAGTAACGTTTAGGGTGGGAGGGCAATGCTGTGGGTGCTTGTGGGAGAGAATACAGCACAACATGGGAACGTGTTGAGCGGGAGGGCAATCCTGTGGGTGCTTAAGGGAAAGAATACAGCATAACATAGTAACGTTTAGAGCGGGAGGTCAATGCTGAGGGTGCTTAAGGGAAAGAATATAGCATAACATGGGGCCGCTTAGGACGGGAGGGATACACTACACCAGACTGAACAGGTACACGTGGCTCACTCAGGTAATTGTGGCGGACTGCTGAGCCACTAGTGTGAGATGATTCCACATGCTGTCACGCTCTCTTTAGCTCTCTCTATTTTTTTTCTTACACTTCTTTTCCCTTTTCTTTCTCCCACCGATTCTCGCGTTTTTTTGCTATTTTTTGCTAGTAACACCAGCATTTTTTGGGTCCTCTCCACCCTCCATGCTCAGATATGACTGTCTTCCTGTCTCTTATGATTTTCTCTAAACTTTCTCTCTTTCACGCCATTGCTTTCTATCTCTGTCTCTGTCATCATTTTCTTTCACACGGCTTTCACTTCCTTGATCTTTCTCTCTCTCTCTCTCTCTCTCTCTCTCTCTCTCTCTCTCTCTCTCTCTCTCTCTCTCTCTCTCTCTCTCTCTCTCTCTCCAGGAATGTCCCCTGTTATCAGTGTCGTCATGCAGATGCACAAGTCTCATGCGATTTCTTCCCTGATGGCTGCCTCTATTTTCCTGTTTTGCATCCGGCGCGGAAGGACGGACGCAAAGCGGAAATGACAGAGGTGCGTTGGACACGAGCAGGCTGAGCCGTATAACAAAGCCGTTCAGCCTTTGTTGCTGAATCGACACATTGTGTTTACTCTGATTTTAATGCCCCAGTTTCTGTGCTAACGCCTTTCCTTTTAAGGGAATGAAATAGCGCTGTGTAGATACTAACATCACTTTATATATATATATATATATATATATATATATATATATATATATATATATATATATATATATATATATATATATATATATATATATATATATATTATGTATGGTGGAAACCAAAGTGGCACTGAATGCAATTCGAGAACAAGGTGTGGGGGAGATCCAGCATATACTGCATATAGGTCTTAAAGGAATATATGACGATGAAACGGCGGCAAATAATTTCATACAGATTCCGGAAAAATACCAGAACAAAAGTAGTAAGACAAGGTGACACCGTACAACCCAAACTGGAGGGGAGGCCGTTCAGCAGATGGTGTGATAATATTAGGAAGCTTATGGAACGTGTACATCGAGAGTCGACACTTGTGGCACGGAACAGACGAACAGAAATGGTTGGGAGATGCCTTAGGCCTGCGGTGGAATTCTATTGACGATGATGATGATGTGTGTGTGTGTGTGTGTGTGTGTGTGTGTGTGTTCATGAGAGAGAGAGAGAGAGAGAGAGAGAGAGAGAGAGAGAGAGAGAGAGAGAGAGAGAGAGAGAGAGAGAGAGAGAGAGAGAGAGAGAGAGAGAGAGAGAAAGAGAGAGAGAAGGAGAGAGAGAGAACAAGCATACCACCAATAAGTGCATGTGTGCCTAAACATTAAGAGGATGCAGCTGTATAAGAATTTACACCGTGCAAGCGTCTGATCAAGATGTAGAAAGAAACAAACGCTACAAGTCTCCGTCCTGTCCCGGAGGAAGCCGATCAGATAGCGTGGCGCGGGGAGGGTCGGGCCGGCTTATAAGGACGTGTTCTTGGGGCGTGTGACGCTGAGTAGTGTTGACATGTGAGCCGCGGAGCGAGTAAGGTTACATCGGATTACCATGATAAAGTATGTGCTCACCGCTGCTGCTTGGAAGTGCCTCGGCCGGCGCGGTGTTGAGTGGAAACCTGTCCTGGTGTTTAGAGGAAGGGCGGCTGCGAAATTGAGATTATTATGCATACATTAGTGAGCGCTGAGGAAAAGCTGGACCCGAATGGTGATGAGGGTTTGGGTTATAAAAGAAAAGTTATGATGATGAAAATGGGAGACCTAAAGAAGAAAAAGTATATAGAAAAGAAGGATATTCGCGAATGGGCAAGAAAGCGATTCCAGTGTTTAGATAATAAAGAAGCATCATAGACGTCTGAGGTCAGTTGAGAAACCTGGTAGAAAGTTGTTTGTTTTTAAGGAAATAAGGTGTTAATATATGACGAGATGTGAGTAGATGTTTTTAAGGAAATAAGGTGTTAATACTTGACGAGATGTGAGTAGATGTTTTTAAGGAAATAAGGTGTTAATACTTGACGAGATGTGAGTAGATGTTTTTAAGGAAATAAGGTGTTAATACTTGACGAGATGTGAGTAGATGTTTTTAAGGAAATAAGGTGTTAATATTTGACGAAATGTGAGTAGAAATTAGAGAAAGACGGTGCACTAGTTTGACGACGAATATTTTGGACAAGCGGTATAAAGAAGTACCTTACTACATGCTGGGTAAACAGAAGGATGGACATTGCATTAATATGTTTCACTCTAATCAGGGTCACTATTTAGGCTATTCATTTTGCAATCTTTCCTTTATGTTTTTTTCAGCGCCTTACATAAACGTTTTTCCATTACAACTCAAATTCTAACTGTGATACAAAGGCATGTACATTGTAGATATCACAGTGAGGAGAGAGAGAGAGAGAGAGAGAGAGAGAGAGAGAGAGAGAGAGAGAGAGAGAGAGAGAGAGAGAGAGAGAGAGAGAGAGAGAGAGAGAGAGAGATTAAAGTAATTATATCTGGAGTAATTTTACCACTTTGTTCCCCGTGATATTAGTTATAAACCTGCTTGGGGGCGCGTCTCGCTGGAAATCCCCGTCAGAAGCCTTCCCTGAGGTGGGACAGGACGGGCGCGTCGCAATTTCCACTCGCGTCCAGAGCCAGGGACCAGAAACTCGGTCTAGATTTTGTGTATCACGAAGCACAGGCAGGCTACGCGCTTTATAGTGTTTTCTTTTCGTTTAGATATGTCTACAAGTTCTGGCTAGATTTCCACGTCTTCTTTCAGATAAAAGTGCCTGTGTGGCGCAGTGGTTAACGTTCACCTATGAATCTGCGGGTCTTGGTTCGAATCCCTGCCTGGGCAGTCGGCGTGCAGCCCACCCAGCAGCTGCTGTTCATCCTTCCTTTCGGACTGGTAGATAAATAGGTACCTGGAGAAACCTAGGGAACGTAAACTGTGGTTACCCGGATGTTGCACTGGCCCTGTGTCGGGTTAATGGGTTATCTCCCACCGCAGGCTCAAAGGGCCAACGGGGCGCACGCAGCAGCTATGGCGAATGCTTCCAACTTTACCTTTTCATGATATAATAAGTGACTTGTTTCGAATATCTCGGTTTGCTTCGTTAAGATTTGAAAATATCATCATGGAACACACACACACACACACACAGCACACACACACACACACACACACACACGTTGTATTCGTATCTATGTTTATTGAAATCTATCTGCCTATCTATTGTGTGTGTGTGTGTGTGTGTGTGTGTGTACCACATGTATACAAACTCCAACAGCCTAATATGTTGGCCGGGGAGGGGAGTCGGCGTCGCGGTGACGGCTGCCCCGTTGCCTGGGGCCGGGCGGGGTAGGTTGGCGGGTCGTGGTCGAACCCGGCGGCGTTCGCCACCTGTCGGCCGGTCGGACTAGTTTGTTGCCTGATCCTCATTAAGACTGTGACCCAATGAGCTATGCTGCTCAATGGAGACGCGTTGAGACAGGCGGTAATTTTCTGCCGCAGGGCGCTCAGTCTCCAGGAGATTATTAGTGCTCATTCCACAGTGGTGGGATGAAGCGATCACACTGTCTGGAATATTTATGAACTTGTGTTGTCGCTTAAAATATAGCAAACTAACGTAGTATCGAAGGCGGAATTTTGTTTTTCATCTTGACCACAGCGGTCATGTTCAAACAGTGGCTAATCATAAGACCCCATTAGCCCTGAGTTGCTGAAATGTTAAAATCAACGGTAAGAGTATGAAACTGGTTTTACTCTCTGCGACATCTTATTATGTTTAACGGACAAGTTAGACCCATTTCAATTTGGGATAATTTCATCTATTTTCCTCTTGCAATGCCCTATAAGGCTGCCATCGAAATACGTCCTGCTTATGAATTTCCCGAGCTAGTCAAGCGTGCCAAGAGAACCGATCCCACGTGAGAAAAAAATCCACCCTTAACCCTAGAACACTAACCTTAGAAAAAGTCACACCACTACTAACCATGGGTACATCATACCCGATTTTGAAAAAAAAAAAATAAAATTAAATGTAAAGTTTTAATGGAATAAAGTTACATGAAGGGACTTCAAACTTTGTATCTTGACTTAACATTAAGAAGAACTGAAAAACGTATTGTTTTGGTATGAAAATCAGGTATTGAAAAATGTTACTAAAAATAGGAAAAATGTTCAAAAATTTAAAAAAAAAAATTTCATAAAAAAAGTTATCATCCGATTGCTTCCAAACTTCTTGTATGGCCTCCCAGGTCCTGTGATCCACTGCACAGGTGATCACTAAAAAAGTACGTAAACAATATCCTAGGGACATGTACAACACCCTGTATCACCAACCATGGGTATGCCGCACCCGAATGTAAGCCTACAACAAAGGTGAGCAGAGAGAGCGAGACAACGTGACCTTCCCCTACACTGTCAAGCGGGCATATGAAGCTACTGAGGAGGTGGGTACCCTCAGAGCACCGGAACCATACACAATGGCAATGACGTCATTCGCATGGGTACCTCATACCCATGGTTAGCGTTCTAGGGTTAATGTGATAAAAAGCTAATTTGTGTTCCGAATACTAATTTGGGGTGTTCACCTGGCTACCTGGCTGGCTGTGTGAGTGCGAGCCCTGACCACAGCAAACGATCAGCACCTGAGTGCCAAGGTTCTCTTGTCGTCTCTTGTATGTATGTGTGTGTGTGTGTGTGTGTGTGTGCACACACACACACATATATATATATATATATATATATATATATATATATATATATATATATATATATATATATATATATATATATATATATATATATATATATATATATATATATATATATATATATATATATATATATGTGTGTGTGTGTGTGTGTGTGTGTGTGTGTGTGTGTGTGTGTGTGTGTGTGTGTGTGTGTATATATATATATATATATATATATATATATATGTGTGTGTGTGTGTGTGTGTGTGTGTGTGTGTGTGTGTGTGTGTGTGTGTGTGTGTGTGTGTGTGTGTGTGTGTGTGTGTGTGTGTGTGTGTGTGTGTGTGTGTGTGTATATATATTTTTTTTTTTTTTACAGCAAAGGAGACAGCTCAAGGGCACAAAAAAGTAAACAATAATAAAAAAAACTTCGCTGCTCCTAAAAAGAATCCAAAGAGGTGGCCGAAAGATAAGTCAGTTTCGGGAGGAGAGGTGTCCTGATACCCTCCTCTTGAAAGAGTTCAAGTCAATGGCAGGAGGAAATACAGATGAAGGAAGATTGTTCCAGAGTTTACCAGCGTGAGGGATGAAAGAGTGAAGATGCTGGTTAACTCTTGCATAAGGGGTTTGGACAGTATAGGGATGAGCATGAGTAGAAAGTCGTGTGCAGGGGGGGAGGCATGCAGTTAGCAAGTTCAGAAGAGCAGTCAGCGAGGAAATATCGATAGAAGATAGAAAGACAGGCAACATTGCGGCGGAATTTAAGAGGTAGAAGACTATCAGTATGAGGAGGAGAGCTGATGAGACGAAGAGCCTTTGCCTCCACTCTGTCCAGAAGAGCTGTGTGAGTGGAGCCCCCCCACTCATGAGATGCATACTCCATACGAGGGCGGACAAGGCCCCTGTATATGGACAGCAACTGTGCAGGGGAGAAGAACTGGCGGAGACGGTACAGAACGCCCAGCCTCGAGGAAGCTGATTTAGTAAGAGATGAGATATGAAGTTTCCAGTTGAGATTTTGAGTTAAGGATAGGCCGAGGATGTTTAGTGTTGAGGAAGGTGATAGCTGGGTGTTGTCAAAGAATAGGGATAGTTGTTTGGAAGATTGTGTCGAGTGGATAGGTGGAGAAACTGTGTTTTGAGGCGTTGAAGGACACCAGGTTCTTCTTGCCCCAATCGGAAATAATAGTAAGGTCTGAGGCTAAGCGTTCTGCAGCCTCCAGCCTTGAGTCGTTAAGTTCCTGAAGGGTGGGTCTTCTATTAAAAGAAGTTGAATAATGCAGAGTGGAATCATCGGCGTAGGAATGGATAGGACAGTTCGTTTTGGAAAGAAGATCATCAATGAACAACAGAAAAGAGTGGAGATAGGACAGAACCCTGTGGGACACCACTGTTAATAGATTTAGGAAGAACAGTGACCGTCTACCACGGCAAAAATAGAACAGTCAGAAAGGAAACTGGAGATAAAGGTACAGAGAGAAGGATAGAAACCGTAGGAGGGTAGTTTAGAAAGCAAAGATTTGTGCCAGACCCTATCAAAAGCTTTTGATATGTCCAGCGCAATAGCAAAAGTTTCACCGAATCGGCTAAGAGAGGATGACCAAGAGTCAGTTAAGAGATCACCAGTAGAACCCCTTGCGGAACCCATACTGGCGATCAGATAGAAGGTCAGAAGTGGAAAGGTGCTTTGAATCTTACGGTTAAGGATTGATTCAAAAGCTTTAGATAGACAAGAAAGTAAAGCAATAGGACGGTAGTTTGAGGGATTGGAGCGGTCACCCTTCTTAGGCACGGGCTGTTTGAAGGCAAACTTCCAGCAGGAAGGAAAGGTAGATGTTGACAGGCAGAGGCGAAAGAGTTTAACCAGGCAGGGTGTCAGTACGGAAGCATAGTTTTTAAGGACAATAGGAGGCAATCCATAAGGTCCATAAACCTTCAGAGGATTGATGCCAGAGAGGGCATAGTAAACATCCTTTTTAAGAATCTTAATAACAGGCATGAAGGAGTCAGAGGGGGAATGAGTTGGAGGAATATGCCCAGAATCGTCCAAAGTGGAGTTGTTACAGAAAGTTTGAGTTAAGAGTTCACCCTTAGAGATAGATGAGACGGCGGTGCTGCCGTCAGGACTGAGGAGTGGAGGAAAGATGAAGAAGTGAAGTTGGAGGAGATGTTTTGGCTAGATGCCAGAAGTCACGGGAAGAGTTAGAGAAAGCAAGGTTTTGACATTTTCTATTAATGAAAGAATTTTTGGTTAGTCGGAGAATAGATTTGGCACGATTTCGGGCAGAAATGTAAAGTTCATAATTAGCATTAGTTTGAAGGCTCTGGTATCTTTGTGAGCTACCTCTCTATCATTGACAGCACGAGAACAAGCGTGATTAAACCAAGGCTTTTAGCGTGAGGAGTAGAGAAAGAACGAGGAATGTATGCCTCCATTCCAGAGACAATCACCTGTGATGCGCTGAGCACACACAGAGGTCTCTATCCTGGAAGCAATAATCATTCCACGGAATCGAAAAAATACATCCTCAGGTCGTCCCACCGAGCTGAAGCAAATGCCAGAAGCATCGCCTCTTCACAGGATATATATATATATATATATATATATATATATATATATATATATATATATATATATATATATATATATATATATATATATATATATATATATATATATATATATATATATATATATATATATATATATATATATATATATATATATATATATATATATATATATATATATATATATATATATATATATATATATATATATATATATATGTAGCAGTCACTGCTCGATTCGCATGTTCCTTCCCTCAGTGACACATAAGAATATGGGGCAGTGCAGAGAAAGACTTTAAAATTCTGTGTTTTCATGTTCATCGTCAGTACTTGTCTCTGTCCGCGTCGTGTCTTCAATGTTTATCTTTCTTGTACTCGTTTACCATTGACTGTCCGGTGTTGTCCACCGTTACACATTGTTATACACATACACCAACACTTAAATATTAGCCTACACAAACAACATTCAAACAAACGCATACCCACACAAATATATATATATATATATATATATATATATATATATATATATATATATATATATATATATATATATATATATATATATATTATTGTGCAGTGTTTTGACCTTAAGTGGTTTTTTTGTTTTCAGGTGGCCTTGAGTCGTAAAATTAAAGTATATGTCTGCGGCATCGGCTGTTCCTTAAACTTTTATTTTTAAGACATGTTTTCCCCATATTATTGCAACACTTTTAATTTAATTTTTGCAGTATCTTGTGGCATCGTTCCCGCGCAGCGATGCGCCGCCTCTCACAGGATGCCACCACGGACCCTGGGGCACGCCCGGGAGCCTGCTTCCAACAGGTTGGTGTTCCTATGTGCCTCAGGCAGTCATAATTACTCCGTAGTTTTTTAGAAGATGCTGCTGATAATATAGGAGAGAATGTTTCTCTGCCAATTACCTCGACCTTGCCCCGGGCAAGTCCCAGGCGAACCACTTGCTCTCCCTGATCAATGTGCGCTTGAGGGTGCTTCTCAGGTGCTTCTCAGGTGCTTCGCTTCACCTGGCCCTCAGGCGGCTGCCTGGTATACCTTAACTTATGCAAAATTTCCTTTTAGGTTCATGTCCGGTGGGTGTTTTCATCGACCATTAAAGTTTATCATTTTACTGTCTAAATTCTGCATTATATAATTTAAAACGTTAATCCGTGATTCATATTAAAATGAAGGATGAGCTATTAAAACTTTTTTTTTTTTACGTTCCGCCTCTTGCGCTAGTAGTTTTTATTGGTGGCCTGATGGTCCGCCCCAGCCCATACCGGCCCCGCGAAGTGTCTTGCAGTGTCGCCATATTTGCTTGACTCATCCTGTTCCCCGGAGCCTATTTTTTATCCTCTTTTCGAGAGAATCTAGAGTCCGGGTTAAAGGTTGTGTCCAGGACAGCACGCGGGAAGGCTTAGGCCACTCGGCGGTGATTGAAAATTGTCAGTCTGTAACGGCGGGCTGGGCTCGAAAGTGGGTCTTCCAGGGCGCAGCGCCCGCACGTGTGGTATTTCACTCATCTTTTCTCGTTTTTCTGGCTATTTAACAGTCGAATCTTCTCACAAGTCTCAAATTTTCTACTATCGATCTCACTCTGGTGTCAGCTTCTTGAGGGGGTCAGTGCGTCAGATGACTCTTGTTAGAAGTAAGTGATCATGACTGTGTCTTTGCTATTATCACTTTAATGCAAGATAATGCCACATTGATAAGTATCCAGTCAGGGTACAGCGGCGTCATGGTTTATTTGGTTTGTTCCAAGTCATCACATTTTCTGCCTGCCTATCAGTCGGTTAGTCTGTTTGCCGGTCTCTGTTTAATCCGTTGCTGTCCGTGGGCTTCTTCGCAAGGTTAAGTCCCGGTTGTGGGCTGCAGGCAGCCATATTACCTATAAATGTGAATATTTTATTATAAATGTGATATACTTGATACCGAGTCAGAGTACTATTGTGTATGGAGATATTACTTGGGTGGGGCGTGAGGGACTATCGCCGGCAGTCACAATCTTTTTCTTCGCGAAAAGACCAGTGCCATAATAGGCGCTACCTTTGTTTGCTTGGTGACTACTGATCACGCATCTTGTATTTTACTGCCTTTTCTCGTGCATATTTCTTTTTACACTTCCCTGTGTACGTGTGTGTGTTGGGGGGGGGGCACGTGCGTATAAGTGCCTGCCTGCCTGCCTGCCTGCGTGAGTGCGTTTTTGACGACACTAATGAAAAAAAAAAAGCTTTTATAGAGTAATCAGGACGCACCAGTTCCATGACCCTTCTCTATCCCGCCGCTGGAAAGTCGGATCAACCCTAACCTGTTAATGCGATCCGGCTGCGGGCCTCTATTACATATAGGCCCCTAAAAGGGGGAACAAGCATCTTCCAGCTTTTCTACCGGACCGGTTTTTCTGTCCTCGGAACTCGTCGCCCAGTGGCAATGGTAAAAAATTAATGGACTTTGATGATGGAGGAGGTATTGAGAATTAGGAATGCGTGTATACATATGTAAAATATGTTATAAAACAGATTCATGTTGGTATGCAAGGAGGTACTGACCATAAAAACGGGACAAGGTTGTGGAGAACTGAGCAAAGTTGTATTTGATGAATGCTTTCGACGGTGGCAACGTAGACCCCTCCCCACCAACCTGTAAAATAGTGTAAGACATGTGAAGGGCGAGGGTGATCATGAAAAGGTGTGAATGATCCTGGTGGTGTGTGTAAGACATTAGAAGGGTGTGCATGGATGTAGAAAGGTGTGCACGGTCCTGGAGGAGAGAGTGCATTGAAGTGTGAATCGAAACCGGTTACCATTCCGGGCATGGTCAAATTCTTGTTATTTAATCTGGTGTACTGAGGCATAAAAAAGTCTACGGATTGTCTGATGATTGTTATCTGTAGCAAAACAGTACTCACATTAGTTGGAGTTCAGCAAGGAAGAGATGAGAAACAATTGATCACATGAATTTTTTTGCTGACCACGAAAGAGAGTAAACAATAATGTGTGAGGGAAAAAATAAGATTAATAAAATTGTCACCAAGTTTAATCAACGTTTGACGGTGCATTAATGACGGATTTAGTGTAAAGCTTACCAAAAAGGTTTCAATAATTTTAAAGACGATGAATCTAAGCAAGGTTGAGAAGAAAGATACTATGCCAAAGTAAATCTGTGTAAGAGATACCAAAGCAAATTACGCAGGTGATGGATGACTGGCAGCGGTAGACTGAAAATACCGGAAACTTTTAATGGATGAACACATGGATTGAATAGATAATATGTTGAAAGGCATGTTCATAAGTTCACTGTTTTTTGGATCAGAAGTAAAAAGTAATGAATTATAACGACTGTGTTCACATTCTAGTGTTCGGAAATGCCAGATGCTAGAGTTGAGATTTTTTTTCATTTCTTTGCCAAATATCTAATTTTGTGTAAAGTCCATGATATCACTAAAAAGATATGTGGACCACATAACATAAGGATCGAAGTGATTCATATTGAGGTTGACAGCATCCCGGACAAACAGCTATTTCGAAGATTGATGGGGGTAAATCTTGCACCAATCCTCATCGATCAATCTCTCTACAAATCGAAATATTGTAAAGTATAATCCAAGCGTGCACTAATCGCGAGCATTCGACGTCTCCATTGATCAGACGCGGAGTATAATCACGAAATTAAGGGCCGTGAGATTGCTGATGATGAGACGATGTGCCTCATTATATTTGGCAATCAGGCTTTAATTAAGGTTGCGCTATTAACTGTCTCCTGAGAAACCCACTAGCTTCAGGGAGACTCTCAAGGAGCGTCCATCTTCTTCGTCCTCGGAATGCTGGTCTTGTGAGCTGAGTGCTGAGCTGCGGTGATTAGTGTTTATGGCCCCGGTAGGCAATGATGGCTCGCTGCCTGCCTGGATGTGCTTCACTTTGTCTTTATTGAGCTGGACGCTTTCATTTGTTTTGCACCGACACGTGATTACCGGTGACCCCGCACACTTTACAGGGCTTTTAGGGCACTGTGTCGCCGTGATGCAAACAGGCTTTTAATAGTATTGAATTATTCAGTCCTTATTATAAATGATTCTCTCTCTCTCTCTCTCTCTCTCTCTCTCTCTCTCTCTCTCTCTCTCTCTCTCTCTCTCTCTCTCTCTCTCTCTCTCTCTCTCTCTCTCTCTCTCTCTCTCTCTCTCTCTCTCTCTCTCTCTCTCTCTCTCTCTCTCTCTCTCTCTCTCTCTCTCTCTCTCTCTCTCTCTCTCTCTCTCTCTCTCTCTCTCTCTCTCTCTCGTTTATTTTGGCCTTCTTGTATAAACGTATAGGCCAGGCGTATTCCATGCTGCAGTAGCGAGATGAAGCACGGGACTGACAGTGGTAGAGTAAATTGTCCCCTTCATACGTGCTTGGAAGGGCCCGGGTGGCGAAGGGGCAGACGATGCTCACCAGACAAATGCATAATGCCACGCCGCTGCTTGGAAAGGTGCGGCGCGAAGCGTTGTATGGGTCTGGAGGAGGCATATTTTGTGCAAAATTTTGGTTTTGTGAAGCTCTGCCGCGGCGCCCTAACATGCTCGTGACGCCGTTCAGCGTGTGTGTTACGGGGCTCGAATGTGTATATACTCACGGATGATGATGATTATGAGGGTGATAATGGTGATAATATTTACACAAGATAGTGATTGTATAAAACACTGCAATATTGATGATGATAATAATAATAATAATAATAATAATAATAATAATAATAATAATAATAATAATAATAATAATAATAATAATAATAATAATAATAATAATAATAATAATAATAATAACAATAAAATGATGATAATAATAATAATAATAATAATAATAATAATAATAATAATAATAATAATAATAATAATAATAATAATAATAATAATAATAACAATAACAATAACAATAATAATAATAATAATAATGAATAATAGTTCAATAATACCTGGTGTCAAGTGCCACCTGGGTCTCTAGGTGGCGTCGAAGCCCGGCAGATGTTTCAATCCGATACCTGTGATATAACACTAACAGCTTGCATTATTATTATCATTATATCATCATTGTCATCATCATTATTATCGCCACACCTTTTTATTGTTTTATTTCCTAAACATACGTAAGTGTGTGTTAATTTTGTGTGCTGTGATGTGCTGATGGTCAAGGAAGAAAGTCTTGCCAGGCGGAACGTATGCCTTAGGCCTCTGTAATTTTAGCTAACAGACTGGGAACCAAACAAATGTGTGAGAAAAATAAGGAATGCCGTTTTTGAGTTCACAATCTTGTATTTCGTTTTGATGTGCACTGTGACCATTCAGGGTAAAAATAGGCATTTTCTTGAAAAATATCGTTTTCGTAATTTCCCTGTGGAAAAAAGAGTTTAATGGTGTGCCAATATGTCGGAAGAATTCAAAGTTGTAGGTACTCCTGTTTTGAGTACTTGGGGTGCGCGAATCTAAATCTTTCCACGTGCTGCGTGACATTTAAATTCAAATGGTCATTATAACATAATCTGTTTTTACACCCTGAAACAGACCCTAAAACTTTTTTTGTGTGTATGACAAGTGGCAACATGTGGGCTTCCCACACGCTCCGCTGGGGGTGTCCTTGACCGTCAAGGACACCGTCAACACCCTCTATTTAGTTAGGCCTATGGGCCACTGAACGTCAAGGCTTGACGTTCAGTGGCCCATAGGCCTAACTAAATAGAGGGTGTTTGCTCGTCTGCTCCACCTCGGCAGACGCCCTCCTTAGTGTTCTACCCCTCAAGTTCTGCTTTGAGCACTTAGCAACAATGACGAAACCTTCCAATGCAAGACAAAAACAAAATTAAAGTCTTGCATAATCAAGAAAGACGAAAGATGAGTAAGAATGAACAAACAAATGTCTCAGGCGAGAGCAGCCCGCCTGCTGGGTCGTATGCGCGGTTTCCACTCCGTGCACTGCCACAAGCTCTGTGAGGCTGTCTTCAACAAAGAAAAGACCAAAAAGTCATCTACAGAATAATGATATTATGATAAGAAAAGAGGACATTGTAAAATTCTGTGAGAATGTGGCTTGTAAGTGGGACTGCACAAATCGTGTAGCTAAAAGATTGAGTAGACTACATAGTATAGAACTAAGAAATTTGTGCAAGGAAACACATATAGAAGTGCAGCAGAGTGGTAAGAGAAGAAAATCTGTTTTGGGTGGGAGGAATAGGCTGAAAGATAAAGGATAAAGTAATTCACCATCTACACGTTCTACAGTACTGTTTCAAACCACCTATCAAGAGAAAAGTAAACACGGCAGAGGCGGAGATGAAGGATGAAATAATGTCGTCATTATATCACTGTAGTTCCACAGATGATAAGCACAACCACACTATGCCCAAAGAGTGAAGATTCTCGGTGTTTTCTCAGGCTGCACTCGCCAAAGGAGAAACACCTGCAAGCCATAGAGCAGTAATGAAAGTCTCCTTTTCACTGCCACCTGACCAGTTGGAACTATATAGTAAGAGGTGTTTATGAACACCTTACGACTAATGAAATGTTGACATGATGCTTCTAACACAATATCCAAATGAGTCATTTCACAGTCATATGTGGAGATACTGTCTCAAGCATATAAATGCAACGAAACGAAAGCTGGACTTTGCTGCAGCTCAAGCAACAGCGGACTACATTGCAGAATACGTCCACAGCAACATCCACCACCCCGCTGGTCTAGAATACACAATTATCCAGCATAAATATATACAAAAGAAGGACCTCCTGATGGACACTCCATCAAGAAAGAAAATAAGATACAAGCACCTCCTGGAGGCTTTTGAGCAGAGCGGCGCCGTGGCCTGTCAACTTCGCGGCAGTTATCTCAAAAAACAATTATTCACCTTCACTCCATTGTAACTTCACTGCTGTCGGAAGGATTTTATTGCTTTTTTTTTTTACTCGTCCTTAAATGCGCTAATTTGAAAGCAGAGTGAAATCCTCCTTAGATTAATTAAAAAAAAGTCCTCATGTTTTCCGTTTCTGCGCATTTCAGAAATTTTCCAAAAAAAAAAAAAATCTCGCACATAAACAAATTTATTTGGCTGAAAACCACTCTGCTCCCCTTGAGCACGAAGTATCAGACTATAATCACACCCAGTTTCAAGGAATTTGGATCAGTAGTACTTAAGTTATAATGAAATAAGTAAAGGAATGTGTTTTTCTATCGTAACAGTAAAATATTTTTTTCCTACGGTAGGTTGTGACATTATATTGGGACATCAAAATATTGCGAACAAGCTGATCATACAAAAAAATATTATTGTTTATTAAAGCGAGTTTACCAAACGTAAAAAGGACCGAAAAACCCTGAATGGTCCCTTAGGAAGAGCAAAGGCATGCAGTTTTCTTATTTCAATTCGAGCATCTTTTTCCCTTGAGCCTGTATTGCCGGTAAGCTTTCACGATTGGTCCTGTTGGTCGGCTCCATCCTGTTGGTGCCGCAGACTATTACATGATAGTGGAGCCTTTGTTGCTTGGCTCATGTTGTCCCTCGTCGCTCCACTTGATCCTCTTGAGACAGTTTCGCCAGGTCCGGGATGATAGGTGATCATTCGGATAACACATGGGTTGCATTCGGCCACTCAGCGATGACTGAAAATTGTCAGCTTGTAGCGGCGGGCGAGACGAACCAAGGTCCTCCTGGATATCGTGCTTGTACGCTGACCTGTTTTTGCTTTTAATATGTGTTAGTTTTCTGAGTATAGATGAGTATTTTATGTAAGAAACATATTTGCACTTATTAGTTTCTTAGGTCGTTATTTTTTACACATAAAAATTTGCCTTTGCTGATCCAAGGGTGATCATGTTGTGGCCATTAGTATTCAAGGGACGCACCGCGCGGTGCGACGTGCACGGAATTCTTTTATGTTTCAATCCGTTCATCTTCCACTTATCATGAAGATTGAAATTGGGAGATCTAAGCCTTCCGCTACAAGAGACTTCATCATGTCGTCGTGGATCTCATTTGCAGCATAATAAGTAATCCCACAAACCTGTCCCTCGCAAGTGGACTTTACGATACATCTGCATTTTTTTTTCAACGCGTCAGTTTTTGGTTTGCCTTTATCAATATCATTATTTTTTTTATGCTTTCAGCGAATTTGAAATGAAAATTTTACATATTTTTTTGTGACCCTCAGCTTGAAAGCAATCTTCAGTGCATCATTTCCCGCAGCACCGAGACCACTCTCCTTCCAAGGACAGGCAGAGTAACGAGATCACGTCAGAGCGAGCGAGGAGGACATTTGTCACGTTCTGGCTTTCTTTCACACGGAGAAACATTACTCGTCCATTGTATCGGCTTGGTGCCTGGCTCGGTCTTGTTGACAGCAATAAGCGCTGCTCCATCAGTACCTTGTACATTTTTTGAGTTCTGATTTTTTTTTACGGCTTGAAATAACAAGTCCATCACGAGTTGCGACGAACAAGAACAATATGTGTAAAAGGCTCTCTCTGTCACCTGTTATTATTATTATTATTATTATTACTATTATTATTATTATTATTATTATTATTATTATTATTATTATTATTATTATTATTATTATTATTATTATTATTATTATTATTATTATTATTATTATTATTATTATTATCATTATCATTATCATTATCACTATCATCATCATCATCATCATCATCACCACCACCATCACCATTACCATTATTATCATTACCATTATCATTACCATTACCATTACCATTAGTATTACTATTACTATTAATATTAATATTACTATCATTATCATTATCATTATCATTACCATTACCATTACCATTATTATCATTATCATTATCATTACCATTACCATTACTATCATTATCATCATCATTATCATTATCATTATCATCATCATCATTATCATTATCATTATCATTATCATTATCATTATTATCATTATCATTATCATTATCATTATCATTATCATTATCATTACCATTACCATTACTATCATTATCATTATCATTATTATCATTATTATTATCATTGTTATCATTATTATCATTATTATCATCATTATCATTATCATTATCATTATTATTGTTATTGTTATTGCTATTGTTGTTGTTATTATTATTATTATTATTCTTATTATTATTATTATTATTATTATTATTATTATTATTATTATTATTATTATTATTATTATTATTATTATTATCATCATTACAATCGCTGATTCATGCACTTGCTCCTTTAAAGCGTGTGTCGCGCCGCATCACTGAGCGCGGCAGGCTCCTTCTCTCGCCGCCAGAGGATGCAAATTCGAGCGTCTATTATAAACGCATTCAGGCAATATATTTTTCTTGGAATTCATTTAATAATGTGAGCTAAAGAAAATATTTAAAGTTTTATACATTTCTTTCCATTTATTCAATATATCTAAATGGACCTTGTCTGCATTACTGACTGAATACTAGATCTATTATAATGTATGCAAAATTAAAAGAATTCTTTTTTTTAATTATTGTATCAAATTACTTTTTGCTTCTGTTTGTTTTATTTCTAAATTATATGTTAGTCAAACCTTACTTGTAGATCTAATTTAATAGCAACTCATCATATAAAAAAATAACTTTTTCTCTCTGCAACTCTCCGACTCGTGTGTGCCTCTACTTTCCGAAATCCAAATACGCAAATAGTTGACGTGCCGGAGATGCGTGTCGCGATACTGATGACTAGAAGATGCTGCATCGTGTATATCTTACCCAACGTTTTCAAATTATAATCTTTGTTCACTTTTTTTTTTACAGCTCAAGAAGCAACTCAAGGGCAACAAAGAGAAAGTGTGGAAAAAAAGCCCGCTAATCGCTGCTCCCATAAAAAAAGAAAAATGAAGAGTGGCCAAAAGAGAGGTCAATTTCGGGTGGAGAGGTGTCTTGATACACTCCTCTTGAAAGAGGACAAGTCATAGGCAGGACGAAATAGACACGAAGGAAGACTGTTTCAGAGTTTATCAGTGTAAGCCTGTAAGGGATGAAAGAGTGCATAAGGGGTTTGGACAGTATAGGGATGAGCTAGAGCAGAAGTCGAGTGCAACGGGACCGTGGAGGTGTGGGAGGCATGCTGTTAGCAAGTTCAGAAGAGAATTCAGCATGAAACCATCGATAGGAGATAGAAAGAGATGCAACATGGCGGCGGAATTTAAGAGGTAGAAGATTGTCAGAATGAGAAGGGGAGTTGATGAGACGAAGAGCCTTTGACTTTAATCTGTCCAAGAGAGCTAGCTGTGTGTGTGGAGCCCCCCCACACGTGAGATGCATACTCCATACGAGGGCGGCCAAGGCCCCTACAGGTTTCTAGGAGGGGAAAAAGAACTGGAGGAGACGATACAGAACTCCCAACTTCGAGGAAGCTGATTTAGTAAGAGAAGAGATATGGAGTGTCCAGTTAAAATTTTGAATTAGGGATAGACTGAGGATGTTTAGTGTAGAAAGTGACAGCTGAGTGTTGTCGAAGAATAGGGGATAGGTGTTAGGAAGATTGTGTCGAGTGGATAGGTGGAGAAATTGATTTTTTGAGACGTTGAAGAACACCAAGATGTTCTTGTCCCAATCGGAAATAATAGTAAGGTCTGAGGTTGAGCGTTCTGCGGGCTCCAGCCTGGAATCGTATAGTTCTTGTTGTTGGTCTTTTATCAAAAGAAGTTAAGTAATGCAGAATAGAGTCATCGGTGTAAGAACAGTTCGTTTTGTAAAGAATATCATCATTGAACAACAGAAAGAGCTCTAGTGGGAGATAGGACAGAGATCTGCTGGATACCACTGTTGACAGTTTTAGGGAAAGAACAATGACTGAGTGTCTTATATGCAATGAACTTGCTTGAAAGTTCTCGGGTTTGAATGATGAAGAAAAGTCTGAAACAGCACGGGGACGAGCTTTTGTGTGGCATTGATTAGTATTGGGTGTTAAAACGACCCACTGATTGGCTGCCCGCCTTAACGCCACCAACTGCTTCAGCCCCGTCCACTCACGCGCGTGTAATTCCTTCATAGATAACCGGTCATGTGTGTGTCTGGCTGGTGCTGCAGCTCCTCTTTCCCGTATTGCAATGATTCAAATGTTCGATAGTCCATAACGTGGAGCCTGGAATGACTGTAAATTCGTTTTCAGTTTGTGCACCAAAGACCATGACAATACAGAAAAAAAAATCGGTGTTCTGTAACATATAGATTTTTTTTCATTTTACACTCGTGTGCAGCAATTCTAAACTGCATCCAGTAGAAGTCCATGGACCCAATTTACCTGGAAACGAGAGCCGAGTTATTTCCGGTGGAAAGGTAAACAGTTTTGCTTTACGTACTCGGCCTCACGCGCCTGAGAAGTGAGCGGTTGACGCTCAAAACTAAGACGCCATAATATGCACTTGAAATGAAGTACGTTAAAGACGATTTAATGACAATGAATAAAAAAACAAGTGTTACGTGCCGATGAAGAAGAATTTAGGATTGCAATGAAAAATCAGTTTTATATTGAAATATTGTTTTCTTTTTAATACATTTTGAAGAACTTATCAACGCAATAATAACAGTTCAAAATTACATGTAGCCGTTGAGCAAATTTATTGAGAGTTGCAACTGAACACTTCAACCAAATAAATGTCGATGGTCATGCAATCCACCTCCGCTGAAGTATAGTTGCAAGACATCTGCGGTCTTAAGTTCGTCATCCTCCTTTCCTGCAGAAGAGCAACTTCATAAACTCAATATTTTCGTTTTAAAGCACAGTGTGATGAAACACGAAATTTCTGCTGCGAGAGAGAGAGAGAGAGAGAGAGAGAGAGAGAGAGAGAGAGAGAGAGAGAGAGAGAGAGAGAGAGAGAGAGAGAGAGAGAGAGAGAGAGAGAGAGAGAGAGAGAGAGAGAGAGAGAGAGAGAGAGAGAGAGAGAGAGAGAGAGAGAGAGAGAGAGAGAGAGAGAGAGAGAGATTTATAGAGATTTACATAGAAAATCAGACCACACAGACCCCATGGTCCAGACTTGGTGGTCTGTCCTTAAACCTAAGTGATTTTACATTAATCAGAAGACTCCAAAACGTTGCATTTCTACTCTAGTTGATATTAAGTTGAAGGAAGTGACGGTCGAGCTTATTTTTGAAGGAGTCAATCGTGTTACACTGGACCACTGACGGTGGAAGCTTATTCCATTCTCGCACTACAACGTTAGTGTAGAAAAATTTGGTGCAGTCTGAATTTACTTGTCTACATCTGAGTTTTACGCCATTGTTCCTCGTGCGCAAAGTGTCATCGATCATAAACAATGTTGATCTGTCTACATTCGTGAAACCATTAAGTATTTTAAAACATTCGATCAGTTTTCCTCAGGCGACGTTTCTCAAGAGAACATGTTAAGGGTAGAAAGCCTTTCTTCGTAGGACTTGTTGCGCAAGGAAGGGATCATTTTCGTTGCCCGACGCTGAACACCTTCTAATTTAGCAATATCCTTTGCATGGTGGGGAGACCAAAACTGTACCGCATATTCCAAGTGGGGTCTGACTAAACTGTTGTAGAGCGGGAGTATTACATCTTTATTCTTGAATACAAAGTTTCTTTTAATGAAGCCCAACATTCTGTTCGCTTTATTTGCTGCATCGATGCATTGCTGTGAATTTGAGGTTTGACGCGATATTGACAACCAAGTCTTTGACGCATTGAACGCTTTTGAGTTTAACGCCGCGCATTTCGTATTCGAACTTCTTATTCCTCGTTCCAACTTGAAGGACCTGGCACTTGTCTACGTTAAAGGGCATCTCCCATCTATCCGACCAAGCTGAAATTTTGTGCAAATCCTCTTGGAGGCTTTGCCTGTCTTCATCAGTGAGAACCGAGTTGCCAATCTTTGTGTCGTCTGCAAATTTACTAATGCGGTTATTGAGTCCAACATCCACGTCGTTGATGTAAATAATGAAGAGCACTGGGCCAAGGACCGAGCCCTGAGGGACGCCACTAGTGACAGGCGCCCACTCTGAGTTAAATTCGTCGATCACTACTCTTTGTTGTCTGTTGCTCAACCAATTCGCGATCCATTGGTTTACTTGACCGTCAATACCTATTTGCTTTAATTTGTAAAGTAATTTATGATGCGGGACTTTATCAAACGCTTTCTGGAAATCAAGATAGACTACGTCCAGTGATTTGGTTACGTCATAAACAGTGAAGAGGTCGTTATAAAAGGTTAATAGGTTTGATAGGCAGGATCTTTTGTTTCGGAAGCCATGTTGTGAGTCCCCAATCAATGAGTGGCTTTCAAGGTAATTCACAATTTTGTCTCTAAAGAGAGAGAGAGAGAGAGAGAGAGAGAGAGAGAGAGAGAGAGAGAGAGAGAGAGAGAGAGAGAGAGAGAGAGAGAGAGAGAGAGAGAGAGAGAAGGATAAAGCTGACAGTATCGTTCATTCAAGCATGATAGCCACGACAGCCCTATCAAAGCCTCGCAAAGATAGCACAACGACACCTCGATGTAGTTGCCCAGAGCGTCGTACCCTGAGAATGGTCATCATTAATCATTCTAGTCCTGCCTCAGCTCAACCTGCGCCTTGTTCTCACGTTTTCTTGCCTGCTTTCGCTCATTGTCGCCGGCCTTCTCAACCTTCATCTCTTCCTTCTCCTTCTTTCCAATTTCACAGTCGTCGTCGTCGTCTGACCCTCCTCCTCTTCCTCCTCGTCCTCAGTAAAAGCAGGCAGCCTCGCAATGAGCCAATAGGCTTTCTGCTGACTAATGTTTCCATATTTCCTCCTCCTTCACTTCCTTTCAATTATTTTTAGGTTTCCATATTCTCTCCTTCTTCTTTTCATTCCTCTTTTCCTCCACCGCCCCCTCTTCCTCCTCCTCATCCTCCTCCTCTTCATTTTCGTCGTCGTCGCCGTCGACCTCGTCTAAGTCTCATCCTTTCATGCACTTTTGCTACTGCTGCTGTTCTTGTGGTTGTCAGTACTGCTGTGTATCTTGATGTTGTTCCTGTTGTTCCTGCTGCTACAGCTCCTGATACTTCAAATGGTGCTGCTCCCGCTGGAGCTGCAGTTCTGCCTGCTGCTGCATATAAAAAAAATTGTTTCATGTTCTTGCAAAGCAACAGTAACATTAGTATAAAAAAGAAATGTGTTTTAAGTAATAATAATTATAATCATAATGATAGTTATTGTTATATTTATTGTTATTATTATTATTATTATTATTATTATTATTATTATTATTATTATTATTATTATTATTATTATTATTATTATTATTATTATTATTATTGTTATTGTTATTGTTATTGCTATTGTTATTATTATTGTTATTATTATTATTATTATTATTATTATTATTATTATTATTATTATTATTATTATTATTATTATTATTATTATTATTATTATTATTATTATTATTATTATTATTATTATTATTATTATTATTATTATTATATACTAATAATAATAATAATAATAATAATAATAATAATAATAATAATAATAACTAGTAGTAGTAGTAGTAGTAGTAGTAGTAGCATAAGGAGGAGGAGGAGGCAGTAGTAGTAGTAGTAGTAGTTTCGTTATTATTATTATCATTAATGTTAGTATAATTAGTTTTAGTACTACTAGCACTACTACAGCACTACTACTACGTATGCTATTGTTACTACTACATTCGTTAACAGTAATAGTTGCAATAGTGTCCGCAGCAGCAGAAGCAACAGCAGGAGACCACCAGACGCCTCCACCGTGGCCCAATATAATATAATATCATAGTGTCTCCACCATTCACTCGCCTGGCCTGACACCAAAGCCTGCTCAGAGCCACGAATACTAAGTCTCTCTCTCTCTCTCTCTCTCTCTCTCTCTCTCTCTCTCTCTCTCTCTCTCTCTCTCTCTCTCTCTCTCTCTCTCTCTCTCTCTCTCTCTCTCTCTCTCTCTCTCTCTCTCTCTCTCTCTCTCTCTCTCTCTCTCTCTCTCTCTCTCTCTCTCTCTCTCTCCCTGTGTGTGTGTGTGTGTGTGTGTGTGCGCGCACATGTATGTTTGAGTGTGAAACTCCAAAATAAATTCTTTAATTAATTTATAAACGCTGAGTCTAATGCAGACCCCGGCATCGGCTGCATTTTGTATAGTCTAATTAAGGAGCTATACAGGAACCTCTTACCGTCCGCGGAAAAGTCTGCGGTTTTATGAGGACAGACGTTCGTTAGTGCTCGTGGAAAAAGAGAGAGAGATGGGGAAGGGGGTCAGAAGAATAACTGTAGCCCATATGAATATTTCTCTCGCTTTCACGGGTGTTCATTTTTCTGGTTCCATTTATCAGTGGCATTCTAGTTTAAAGATAATAATTTAAGATTAATATGTCTGGTATATATTTAATTTCATATCGCATTACCTGCTTATACCTAGACATCCGGCTCGTTTTTTATAGTAAGTTTGAACCAAGGGAACACCTTTGTTCAATGTCCTCCGGCGTTCGTCTGGCGCTGAGCCTCCAGAGAATTGTGTGAGCCATGACGGAGTGGTCGGTGCCGGGACCCGTGTTTCATTGACAGTGAGGGAGTAAACTGACAGTGACCACATTATCAAACTTACAAATTTCTCATTAGCAAGTTTATGGCTGATTATGAGAGGCAGCGGATGAATTAACACATTATTGTCACGGTGATTACAACGGAACACTCTAAGGCCCACCCTCGGCAAATTTGCAGGCCGTCCCCGGGGAAGAGGTCCCCGCTGTGAGAACGGCCGGCTGCCTGAAGGGCGAGCGAGGGGGAACAGAGAGAGGACTGCATTTTGAAAATCTCACTCACTACAGAGTAATAATGATTTTTTTATCATTAAAATTACACACACACACACACACACACACACACACACACACACACACACACATATATATATATATATATATATATATATATATATATATATATATATATATATATATATATATATATATATATATATATATATATATATATATATATATATATATATATATATATATATATATATATATATATATATATATATATATATATATATATATATATATATATATATATATATTTTGTAAGTAATATTAACACTTATACTCTAAATAAGTAACACCATTGATTATTATATCGCACAGATCATGAATTCCAATCCCGGGAATAGGTTAGACAGTACTCGAGGTTAGACAAAGGTCGAATGCAAACAATATTGCGTCACAGGTGCGACTGAGGGCAAGGAACGTTACAGCAGTGCAATTATTGCATTTTCCTTGCTAGCGGGACAACGCAGAGGGCGTCCACATGTAACTAAATTAGCAATTATTTTCTCTTGAAGGAGTCTGCATCTAGTTTTGCCATTATCATGCAATGCTTTTTTTTTTTTTTTTTTTATATTGGAATTTTATATACAGCCTCTTGCTCCGGTGGGTGAGGTATTGGTCCATATCATTATCTGCTTGTTTACTTCTAATCTAAGTCACACAAAAAACACAAGCACACACACACACACACACACACACACACACACACACACACACACACACACACACACACACAGATGAGCCCTCTCGCTGTCATCTTCTCTTCTCTTATCTCCTCTCCTCTCCTCTTCTCTTTTCCCCGCACC
Source organism: Eriocheir sinensis (assembly GCF_024679095.1). NCBI lineage: Eukaryota > Metazoa > Arthropoda > Malacostraca > Decapoda > Varunidae > Eriocheir > Eriocheir sinensis. Next base: position 8,801,245 of record NC_066549.1, on the reverse strand, counting down.
TCTCCTCTCCTCTCCTCTCCTCCGATCCCCGTTACTCCCCGCTCCTCTCCTCTTCTCTCCTCTCCTCTCTTTTCTCTTCTCTTCTCTTCTCTCCTCCGCTCCCTGTTACTCCCCGCTCCTCTCCTCTTCTCTCCTCTCCTCTCCTTTCTTTTCTCTTCTCTTCTCTTCTCTTCTCTTCTCTTCTCTTCTCTTCTCTCCTCTTTTCTCTTCTCTTCTCTTCTCCTCTCCTCTCCTCCGCTCCCCGTTACTCCCCGCTCCTCTCCTCTTCTCTCCTCTCCTCTCTTTTCTCTTATCTTCTCTTCTCCTCTCTTCTCTTCTCTTCTCTTCTCTTCTCTTCTCTTCTCTTCTCTTCTCTTCTCTTCTCGTCTCTCCTCTCCTCTCCTCTCGTCTATTCGCTTTCTTTGTAATGTCGTTAGGTTCCCATTCGTCCTCCACTATCTCTCATCTTTCCCTCGCCCGCGCTGCCCTTGCCTTATTCCAGCATCTCTTGGGTCCCCTTCCGGGAGAGCGAAACACGGGTCGCGAGAAATCAAGTTACCGCTCACAGTTAATGGATTTCTGCGTCTCCGTCTGTGCTGTGAAGTGGAGGCGGTAGACACAGATGGAGAGAGTCCGATGGAGCGACCGAGGCTTGGGGAACTGAGTGGATTAGCTTCCTCTGAGCACGAAGTTGTGTGGTTTTGTGCATTTCGTGGCGTAACAGAATGATGCAGGATTAAAATGACCGTGGGATTGAAGGTCAAAAAGTGGTGTTTATGTAGAATGAAAAGTGCATGAAACCATATGTAAATTTGGAAACTTAAAACAAGATAAATGCAATAAACGCTTCACTCACACACCATTTTTGGAAGGTGTATCGTCAAAGGCTATTCGTCTCATCAGCTCCCCTTCTCATACGGACTGTCTTCTACTTCTGCCACTTCACCGTAATGTACTGTAATTCCTTTTTCATCTACTATGTATATAGATAGATAGATAGATAAATAGATAGATAGATTGGAAGTGTCACCTTTGCCGCCAGGATCCAGTCTGTCTCTCTCAAGCGCCGTGGTGTTGCTTACGTCGATACTGCCTCGTGTAATTTTGTTCAGTGACGTTTTCCGCCTTACGCGAGGCTGACAGGGAGGCGGAGGCTACCGTTGCCAAGGCCATCAAACGTGATTCACTGGGAGACAATATGGAAGCTTCGTAATATAATACAAGGTGCCTCAAAGTTAGACAAAGGACTTCAAACAGCAGCCGGGAATTAACTTGCTGAGAGGCTGCGATGGAAAACAGGAAGAAAAATATATTGAAAAGACAAGATCAGTATAGAGAAGCGATTGGATCACAAGGAAAATCACGATGCCTTCCATTTGCCTTTATAATGAATTCACAGATGTAATTCCTTATGTCAAGATTACCGAAGTCCTTGCTTATCCTGAAAATGCTATTGGACAACACAGACACCGACAGACAGAATATACCAGAGACAAACACCGCAGATACAGACTGCAAAAATACGCCAGAGAAAAAAATCAGACTCCGATAAATCAAACATTAACAGACGGACGGAAACAGATAGACCCAGACAGACAAATGTATGCATGTTATCGTGAATTAAATGAAGACAACTTTACTTGTATGGGAAATAATTGTAACACGGTGTGAGTCTCGGTGCTTCTGTTTAAAGTTGCATAAGTGAGAGCAAGGGACACAACACAAGTATAGTGTGCTGGGTCACGGCAAGGCGGGGGAGGTAGTGGTAGTCGAACCTCTCCTCCCCCTCTCTCTCTCTCTCTCTCTCTCTCTCTCTCTCTCTCTCTCTCTCTCTCTCTCTCTCTCTCTCTCTCTCTCTCTCTCTCTCTCTCTCTCTCTCTCTCTCTCTCTCTCTCTCTCTCTCTCTCTCTCTCTCTCTCTCTCTCTCTCTCTCTCTCTCTCTCTCTCTCTCTCTCTCTCTCTCTCTCTCTCTCTCTCTCTCTCTCTCTCTCTCTCTCTCTCTCTCTCTCTCTCTCTCTCTCTCTCTCTCTCTCTCTCACACACACACACACAC
>NC_066549.1:8791713-8796713 GCF_024679095.1 Eriocheir sinensis | reverse complement strand
GCGCGGGACCAACCACCAAGTCTACGCAGTTTATAAGCCTTGCTTCCGTGTGCGACCTTCAGAAGCAGATACATTCATCTTTCCTTACTGTCTGTCTTCCTTTTGTGGTCCGCCCCATTGTTGCCTTCCTTACTATCTCTTATCACTACCTTCATGCTAACTGCTGTTTTGACATGCTAACTGTTGACTTCCACTCATCCCGCTGCCTCGCTGCACAAGACTTCCTACTCAATCTTAATCCTATGTTGTCCGACTTCATAATGTAAAAGTTGACCAGTATTTTTCATCCCTTTCACTGGTATACTCAGGAACAGCCCTTTTTCATCCCTTTCACTGGTATACTCAGGAACAGCCCTTTTTCATCCCTTTCACTGGTATACTCAGGAACAGCCCTTTTTCATCCCTTTCACTGGTATACTCAGGAACAGCCCTTTTTCATCTTTCCTTCCTGTGACTATGAAGGCGACCTACCCTATTAACTAGACACCCCATCAACCAAAATTACTATTTTTGTTCGTCATTTTAATATTTTTTTTCAATGAGAAGCTTATTACGGACATATTGTGTTATATGGCTTAACCTGGGTCATCCTCCTCTACTGTAAAGGGATGTAGTAATAGCAATAATAGTTGTGGTAGAGGTAAAAAGTAGTAGTAGTAGTAGTAGTAGTAGTAGCAGTAACGGTGGTAGTGGTAGTAGTGGTAGTGGTAATTGAATAGTAGTAGTAGTAGTAGTGGTGGAATCGATAGTTGCAGGAGCAGGAATAGTAGATTTTTTTTGTTGTCGTTGCAATGATCGCCTGTGGCAGGTAAAGGTGTAATGGACGGTAAAGACAGCAGCACAGCAGTTGAAAAGAACGAGAAGCTTATAGATTTCTTTTAGCCGAACAAGTATTATATATATATATATATATATATATATATATAGATAGATATATATATATATATATATATATAGATATATATATATATATATATATATACATATATATATATTTCTTTTTTTTTCTTTTTTTTATCGTCCGTATTCTCGTGTTCATCCATCTTGCCCAGTTTGTCTCACGGCGTCCCGCACTGCACTCCGGTTCATGTCACATATCCTGTCACGCTGTCACGCCTTCAACTTGCCCGTGACCTCGTGTGTGTCGGGGGAGGAGGGGGGCAGGGAGGTTTAGAGTGTGACATGGTGTGGCATGTACGATGTGTTCCAGTGTGGTGGCGTGCGGCGTGGGGCGGTGACTGTGATGAGTGTTTACGTGTGACGTGTGTGAACGATGAGGGGTTGGTACGATGGAACATGCATTGTGATAACGAATGGTGAAATACAGTACTTTCACTGTTGTATGGTGCAGTGATGTGTGTTCTGCTGCATATAGCCGTACATTGTATACGAGGATAGCAGTCTCACTAGCCTAACACTATATTATAGTGAGGTCCTGAAAGCTAGTATTTATCATCTGCCATCCCTCTCTAAATTTCTACAATTTCTCATAGAAACCTGAGTAATATACGCAGCATCGTTGCTACATTTGTTTGATTCATTCACTACTTCATTCGGGTGGAAAAAATACCCAGCATGTTGGATATTTATTCATTCATCTTTTGTCGATTATTACGTGTCCTAATTTGTATTTTTGTGTGTAAGATATTTTTTTATATTGTCACCTTTGTTAATCCCTTTCATCAGTTCAAAAACCTCGCGAAGGTCTTCAAACAATCTACGCTCTTTCAATAAATGCAAATCAAGGTGATTTTAATCTTTCCATACATGACTAGTATCTTTACAGACGAGTAATATTTGTCATCTCTTCACGTACTCTTGGTAATCCGTGTTCATTTTGCAAAAAAAAAAAAAAAAAAAAAAGGCGGTGTTAAATTTATATTCAGTTTAATTTCAGAACGTCTCCTACTCTTGCCTATAGAAATAAAACTTAAAAATCTATTGGTTCAGCCCGTGTCGGTATTGCAATAGAAAACCGTACGTTAAAACTGTACGAACGTCTTTTTTGCAGGTGGATTCACATAGATTGTCATCTCTATCAACAGTTACATTAGATCATTAGTGTAGGTGTTGGATCATAACTGCCCTCAACATAATTCCCGAGGCACTACTACTGGTGAAGCGAGCCCAGTGTGACATGGTCGTGGTGGGAGCCGCGATGTGCCATGTAGTGGAATGTAGTGCGACTGTTATACGATGTGAAACGTTGTTGTATGTGTAGAACAGAGTCGTGCAGTGTATAAGGGGAGCAGACAGCGGTATGATGCATGTTTGGGGGACGGACGTTCGACTAAAGCGAAGGGTGGTAGGGCGGCTATAGAGCTGTGTTGTCTGGTGTAGAGGCGTGTGGTGTGGTGCGATGTGGTCGAGTGTGATGGTGTGAAGCTGAGTAGTCTGCGAGGTCACGCGGAAGGTACACGTCTCTTCTCATCCTTGTGCTCGCGTCAGGGATTATAAGTACGAGCTATGGAGGGATAGTGTTGACGTTGCCAGACTGGAAGTGACACATTCGTTTACACATATCTTTGTAGAAAAAAAAAAAACAGGCTCCGTAGAAGTATAAGGTTCAGGATTTTACTTTTCTTTTACACGCCCGTTTTCTTTATTTTTTTTTCCTTAACACTTTTTTTTCTTTCCTTTTCAGGCGCTCGTCCGTTTATTTGTTTGCATGATTGTTTGTGGGCTTATTTCTGTGTGTGTGTGTGTGTGTGTGTGTGTGTGTGTGTGTGTGTGTGTGTGTGTGTGTGTGTGTGTGTGTGTGTGTGTGTGTGTGTGTGTGTGTGTGTGTGTGTGTGTGTGTGTGTGTGTGTGTGTGTGAGAGTGTGAGTGTGAGTGAGAGAGTGTGAGAGAGAGTGAGTGAGTGAGTGAGAGAGTGAGTGGATGGTGAATGAGTGAGTGAGTGAGTGAATGGTGAGTGGTGGTGAATGAGTGGTGAGTGAGTGAATGAGTGAGTGGTGGAGTGAGTGGGTGAGTGGTGAGGTGGTGAGTGGTGAGTGGTGGGTGAGTGGAGTGAGTGGTGGGTTGTGGGTGGGGTGAGAGAGAGAGAGAGAGAGAGAGAGAGAGAGAGAGAGAGAGAGAGAGAGAGAGAGAGAGAGAGAGAGAGAGAGAGAGAGAGAGAGAGAGAGAGAGAGAGAGACAGAGACAGAGACAGAGAGAGAGAGAGTGTTTGTGTTGCTGGTCAAACATGCTCTGCTCAGAACCAGGAGGTCACTGGTCGAAATAATGAACTAGGTGGAGTCTGTTTTTGCGTCTCCTATTACTATGCAGGTAACGGATAAAAAGTTACGATAAAAATTACGTGTATAGTTAGTTTATTTCACGAACATTATTTGAGCGCAGGCAAGCAAAATGGATGCGTAAGTTTTGTTCAGGTGACCCCGTGATGATAACATGAAAGAGCCCAGCCAACGCCTTACAGGAAAGAAAAGAGACATAGATTCCATTTAACAAGCCGCACCACGTGACCTGCTGCTGCTTTAGACCATCATTAGTGGGGACAGTAAGCTCGTCCGTGATGGATGAGTTCCAATGCGTGCGTCGTGTTTAACTCAGCGCTCATCTTAACCCGGTAGCAGCGACGGGCCAAATTTGTGGCTTTACCGTGTACCAGCGACGGGCCAAATTTTTGCCATGATATAAACCCCCAAAATAGATGATGCATAAATTGATCACAAATGCCTTGATATATATTATGAAATGGTTTGCGTGAGTGATGATTTTTTCTCATTTTTCTCGCTTAGAGGGGCCTTTAAGAAACATGATTCCTGCAGCTACCAGGTTAAGAGGAAATTGATAATACTGAAAAGGAAAGGCAGCAGAACGCGAAATTCGGTGACACCGAGTGGAGGGAAACGCGTACGAGAACCTCCACATTTAGTGTACCATGTGCCATGACGGAGGAGGCGAGGCAGGTTTTCCCGCAAGCCTCCGCAAATACACAATGTCTTATCAGGCTGAATAATATATTTTATTATGCAGGGCTGTGCAAGCCCGCCTCCAGCTTTCATGAGAACACGGATTTTTCTTGCTGAGTGATGTAAGGAAAATTTTGGTTGTGCATATTTAGAGGAGCATAGAGGTAATATTATCCCAGGAGCGGCTGGCGGGGCGGGCGTCATTCCGGCGCCCCGCTCATCACCACTCATCGCCGCGCCCCGCCTCCTGAGCTGGAAGGAGAGGCGACCCAAGTGCGGCAGGTTGGCTCATTGATTAACTTAATTAACTCGCCGGGTTGTATAAAGGCGCCTGCACCAGGTGACGAGTTCATCTCAAGTTGATGGTAGTGCCTGCTGAGGAACGAGAGCCGGCGAGAGGGTGAAGGGCCTCATCGGCGCATATCTTCATCCTCGCATATTTTTTGGAGCCATCCGTGGTGCAATAGATACAAGAATTCAGGAAAAGAGGAAAGGAAAAGGAATAGGAAGGAGGAGCAATTCTCTCACCTCTTTCCGCCCGAGATTAGCTGGTGGCAGCGGTCACTCATGACTTCCTCATCCCATCAACACCCATTCAGAACTTGGCCGGCATTCTCATCCCTTAGTCACCCCTCCTTCAGATCTTATTTCGTCATTTGATTTATTCTTCTCCCTCTCCACCCACCACCAACTCTATCTCTGCATATCTCTCTCTCTCTCTCTCTCTCTCTCTCTCTCTCTCTCTCTCTCTCTCTCTCTCTCTCTCTCTCTCTCTCTCTCTCTCTCTCTCTCTCTCTCTCTCTCTCTCTCTCTCTCTCTCTCTCTCTCTCTCTCTCTCTCTCTCTCTCTCTCTCTCTCTCTCTCTCTCTCTCTCTCTCTCTCTCTCTCTCTCTCTCTCTCTCTCTCTCTCTCTCTCTCTCTCTCTCTCTCTCTCTCTCTCTCTCTCTCTCTCTCTCTCTCTCTCTCTCTCTCTCTCTCTCTCTCTCTCTCTCTCTCTCTCTCTCTCTCTCTCTCTCTCTCTCTCTCTCTCTCTCTCTCTCTCTCTCTCTCTCTCTCTCTCTCTCTCTCTCTCTCTCTCTCTCTCTC
>NC_066549.1:8776713-8789213 GCF_024679095.1 Eriocheir sinensis | reverse complement strand
GTTAAAAGGGTTTCAATAATGATGTTTATATCATTGTGTACAATTGCTTCAGTGACGTTGAGAAGTATTTGTGTTCAGGACTGCACTGGTCAGGAACTAAATCTTGCCACCTATTTTCGGATGCCGCCGTATCCGGCAGGAAATGTTTGATGAGTTGTGTTTATGTTGAGGCACACGCTGTCCACTTCACTTTGGGCTGGTATAATGGAGTTTATGTAGGAAAACTTACAGCAACGAGATAGTTTTATATCACTGTGCGAATTTAAAAAATAACTGACGGGTGAGAGTCAATTCTGAAAGCTTTATTCATGCAAAGGATCTTTTGTAGTACTATGTACAAAATTATTCTGTTTAATATAATTGAGGAAAAAAACGTCAACCCGATGAATATGGATGTATATACGGCTTACACATATAGCACAGAGTACTATAAACTATTATAATTAAAGTTGTAGTGGCATTGTTGGGACGGCAGTAATGTGTCCGGTGTGATAACACGAGCTTTGCAGGGATGTCAAATGAAAATATTTAGCATCGCAATTGTCCCGTGAGAAGGAATGGCCCACTTTTATTTCATAGGTCACATTACGTGCCTGGCGCCGCTCGAAAGTGTGGCTCCACGGAAACATGGGAAAACTACATTGGCTGGTAAAGGTTGTGATTATTTCCTTGTTGTTGTTGTTGTTGTTGTTGTTGTTGTTGTTGTTGTTGTTGTTGTTGTTGTTGTTGTTGTGGTGGTGGTGGTGGTTCATAGGATACTCTTGCGTATGTTGATAATGATAGTCGTAGTAGTAGTAGTAGTAGTAATAGTAGCAATAATAATAATAATAATAATAATAATAATAATAATAATAATAATAATAATAATAATAATAATAATAAGTCCGTATTATCGGTGGACCGTGTGGTAGCAGGTGGTTCCCTCAGCAACAGTACCGGCAGTAGCGGCGGCTTATCGTTCAGCAAAGCACGTCTCATCGGGGCGGGAGTTCATTGTATATTATGAATTAATTTCCGAGCCTCATCATGAAGGTATTTGGGGAATCCTACAGGCGTAAGCATTGGAATTACGTAATGAAGTTTTATTGTGTAGCCCATGTAATACGTGTGTGTGTGTGTGTGTGTGTGTGTGTGTGTGTGCGTGCGTGCGTGTGAGCGTGCGTGTGTGTGTGTGTGTTTAAGAGCAATACACAAAAGCATTCCCGTGTTTAAGCGAATTACTCACTCGCGTGGATATTGCTGCCTTGTTGGGAAGGTGACTCAGCCCTGCTCCGCCTCTGGTTGGGGCGTGTGGTGTGTAAGAAGTGTGGGAGAGAAGTGAGGAAATGGTAGTAGGAAGGGAGGGACAGAGAAAAGATGAAAGGAGTGGTAAAGGTGTGGAAAGAGTGAGGTGAAAGCAGGAAGGAAAACTGACAGATGGGATAAAAACCGCGTACAAATGACTGAAAAGGTAAGTGGGTGAAAGGCTGGGAAGATAGATAAATAGATAAATAGATAAATTAAAACGGATTAAATGAAATAAATATGGACTGACAGACAAAGAAACGGATGACCAAAGACAAATAAGGCAGAGTCAGATGACCGGATACACACACAACATATATATGAACAGAAAAAAGACGGATACGGACAGATGGACAAAGACAGGCAGGCTGGCAGGTCGGTAGATAAGGTAGACAGACACATGCAAGTAGCCTAAACAGGAAAACAGATAGACATGCAGACTATTGGACACAGATAGATAAAGAAGGGAGACATCCAAAGTTAAATATAATTAGGCAAGCGAAGGTATATTTGCAAACAGACAGACAAACAGGAATATGGGTGGGTGGGTGAGTCGCTCCCCCTCGTGGCTCTCTCTCAGCCCGCGGTAATCAGAGCGTTGATGGATCACCTGCATTAGTGCACATTTCCGTGTTATGATATTAATTAAATTATTCAGTCACATTACTGACAGTGACCTCGTTACAGCATTCCACTGTAACCTTTCATGTAGTAGTCACACGGTGTCATTATTCACTAATACACCGTGACAGCCATGGTTCAGTCCGTGCCCTAAAAGCCCTTGTTTTGAATGTCGGGGCGTTGAGGACTAGTGTTAGTTTGATGTTTGTCCACCAGGGGCGTCGGGCATTGCAACATTCGCTAAAAGTTCTGAATTAAACAAAAAACAGATACGATGTTTCATATTAACATAATAATAATCGGGATCGGTGGCATACCCTTAATAAGATATGAAAAACTTTAAATTTCAGTGTTGTTTAGTAGTTTCAGATTATTATGAATTAAAGTACTAAAACCACTTTTTCTCTTTTCCACCATTCATCCTTATTTAAAATTCAATATGATTTTCCTAATGCTTGGTTGTTATTTTTCAGTAAATTGGTTATGAATATAAATGAAAAAGGTTGCTCAACAAAAATGAAAGTACTGCATGAAAATATGTAATATATAATTTTCTTTTGTATGCACCAAGCGAGAATTTCCTTTACATTTTCGTCGCCTAGGTTTTGAGTAACACGTCCTCATGAAAATGTCAAAGTCGACAGGTTATTCATTGATTTTTTTGTTTTGTTTAGGGATTCCGAACACATAAAAAATTAAATTGACGTGGAATCATATAAAAAAAAGCATCACGTGGCAAGCCAACCGATCCCAGAACCGTCAACTGGGGAGCTGGAGGTAATGTCTGAACATTGTCATTCGCTGAACGTCCGTAGAGTTTGAAAACCACGGGCAAACTGATGCGTCGATTTCGTTGTACTGAAGCGACTAGAGTCTTTTGTCGATGAGAATATCCCAAGTTCAAATTTTATCTTGGAATTATGAATCTTTTGTCCATTTGTTCATTCGAGGGAGATCCGGTAAATGTGATGAACGATACAATATAGGTTAGAATGGTAATACTAATTAATGAGTACACTAGAGGACAATGCAATAGTTTTCAAAATTTTGAATATATGTTTTATAAACTGCATAAATCACACGCGACACAAGGATTCAAAAAAAAATTAGCATTTTTTTAATTTCAACTTTAATATTAAGTTCTCAAATATCAGTATGCGTACATTTCCCAGTGTTTATATGATCGTATTGGCTAATTTACCAGAGGGATAGAAACAGTTTAAATCGGAGAGATACACCCTGATTACAAGTTTCTTCCAAATACTCGATGCAATGAGATGTTGAAAATATCTTGAAACATCTTTTCCTGATTGTTTCACGTTGTTCCTAATGTAACAATTAGGGTTTTCTTTCTTTTACCATACCACGTATTTTTTTTTTTTTTTTGTGTGTGTGTGTGTGTGTGCACAATTTCGCATGTTACTTTGGTCATTATATTTAACGTTGTTATTATAAACATGTGAAAGTATACCGTGTTCTTTAACCCGTCTGCTGCGATTGGCACGGATTTGGCTTTTACTGGTAGCCTGGTAACATATATTCCCATGTCTTCCTCTGCCTCTGTGGTGGATAGTGGAGTGTTTCCCATGTGGTATTGGTGTACTGGATATCCCCTCCCAAGGTGCAGGACTTACCATTTTTCTTCATTGAATTGTAGCAGCCATTTTTTGTTCCATTCCTGTAGATTGGTGAGGTTCTTCTTGTGGGAAATCCGCAGTCAAGGGGTTAACTTTTTATCGTTGTTTTGGGCATTATACGGATTTACTGAATGTAATGAAACGTGAATAAGCACGGGAGTCATCAGGCAGCAAGGAGCGCTGCATCAAGTGTGTTTCAGTTTGCGCATGGTGTCAGTGGTCTGCTCATTAGCACTGAACAATTGTTCGTCCTCTATGTTTTAAGCACATTCTTTTTCTCTCGTTATAAGTGATGGTCTGCAATTTTTTTTTTTTTTTACTGTAGAGGAAGCAGTTCAAAGGTAAAAAAGAAAAGAAAAGAATGAAAAAAATCCCGCTACTCACTGCTCCTACAAAGAGTCAAGAGGAGTGGCCGAAAGATAGGTCAATCTCGGGAGGAGAGGTGTCCTGATACCCTCCTCTTGAAAGAGCTCAAGTCGTAGGCAAGAGGAAATACAGATGAAGGAGGATTGTTCCAGAGTTTACCAGCGTGAGGGATGAAAGAGTGAAAATGCTGGTTAACTCGTGCGTAAGGGATTTGGACAGTAAAGGGATGAGCTTGAGTAGAAAGTCGTGTGTGGCGAGGCCGCGGGAGTGGGGGAGGCATGCAGTCAGCAAGTTCAGAAGAGCAGTCAGCGTGAAAATATCGATCGAAGATGGAAAGAGAGGCAACATGGCGGCGGAATTTAAGAGGTAGAAGACTATCAGTGAGAGGAGGAGAGCTGATGAGACGAAGAGCCTTAGACTCCACTCTGTCCAGAAGAGCTGTGTGAGTGGATCACCCCCTAACGTGAGATGCATACTCCATACGAGGGCGGACAAGGCCCCTATAAATGGAAAGCATCTGTGCGGGGAAGAAGAACTGGCGGAGACGATACAGAACGCCCAACCTCGAGGAAGCTGATTTAGTGAGAGAGAGATATGTGAAGTTTCCAGTTAAGATTATGAGTTAAGGATAAGCCGAGGATGTTTAGTGTTGAAGAAGGTGACAGTTGATTATTGTCGAAGAATAGAGAATAGGTGTGAATTGATCGAAGTTTGTATGTTGCTGGAGCACAGTTCGCTTGTATTCAGTTTTCTGTACAGTAAGTTATAACCGATACCTCTACTCTTCTTGCACTCTTTCGTACTTAGGGAATTTATGTGTAACGTTTAGTAGATTTATTTAACCCATTCGCTGCGATTGGCACGGATTTGGCTTTCACTGGTAGCCTGGTAACATATAGTCCCAGGTCTTTTTCTGCTTTTGTGGCGGATAGTAGAGTGTTTCCCATGTAGTATTGGTATGTTGGATATCCACTCCCAAGGTGCAGGACTCTACATTTTTCTTCATTGAATTGCAGCAGCCACTTTTTGTTCCATTCCTGTAGCTTGGCGATATCTTCTGGTAGGGGGTCCGCTGTCAAGAGGTTAAGTAATGGCTGTAGCCTTGGCGTTGTAAAGTTCTTATGCACCAGAACAATTGATATATTAATTAAAGGCTTGAAACTAAATTGGAGTGAGACGCTAGAGGATATATCACAAAACATTCAAGAAAGCCCTCGGTGTATATAGAGCGAACGGCTGAAGCTTGATGAGCCTACATAGTTCTCACTGTTTCTTTAACCCGGTACCAGCGAGGGGCCAAATTTGTGGCTTTACCAAGTAACAGCGACGGGCCAAATTTCTGTCATGATATAAACCCCCCAAAACTGATGCATAAACTGATCACAAATGCATTGATATATAGTATTATGAAATGGTTTGTGTGAGTGATGATTTTTTCTCATTTTTCTCGCTTAGAGGGGCCTTTAAGAAACCTGATCCCCGCAGCTACCGGGTTAAGAGACGAACGTGTGACCAAGTACTGGCGTGACCATGAAAACTGATTCTTTATATACGTAAAAGACACCTCTAAAAGTCAACTGCCATAGACTGACAATCGGTATATACACCGTCTATATTGTTCAGCATGGTTTTATCTTAGCGCACGGTAGAACTTCCTTTTTTTTATACTAGGGATATCAGAACGTCGATATTGTTTTCCCTCCGAGGCTCAATCGAACCTCGGAAGGAAAACAGCGCTGGAGGGAAGGGAAGGAAGGACGTGATCACAGCTCTGTCGATCCATTTCTCAGCGTGATGGAAGACTTGCCACGCAGACCCCACGAATCCTCCATTACCCTCGGCTATGATTTATACCTTCAAAAAATTATTCAAAACGACTTTTTTGGGCGATGACCACCAACATTCAATTAACTAAGTGCTGTGGGTCTAATCTGACACATGTATAATAATCACAGTTCACATAAATGAGCAAAAGTACTCGTAGCATGTGGTAGTAATGTCGAGATCAAGACGATGTTACCCTGTGAGAATGGCAAAGTTTTTGATGCACTATCCAGCCAATCGAAGACGCAAGACACGTGAGGATAAAGATGCTGGAGACAAAGATTGTATTTCTGTGCTGGCGCAATGCCCACCAAACTTAGAATCCTAAACGCCAATACGCACTGGATTATTTGCCCCATTATTGATTACGCATTACTGATGGCGCCGCCCATAAGCTACACCCCTCGACCTCTTTTGCGTGCGTGTATGTGTGTAATAATAATAATAATAATAATAATAATAATAATAATAATAATAATAATAATAATAATAATAATAATAATAATAATAATAATAATATACGGTTTATTTAGGGATGCGCAGCTCGAGAGCTGAAAATATACATATTATATATGGAGATCTAGAAAAATTACAAATTTAAAATTAATTTAGGAGTAGAGTGTCAATGTGTTGATGATTCCCACTACTGTCGGTATTGCACTTTTCTTGTACCTGTCTGTGTGCGCATATATGGGGAGCAGCTTGTTGTGGTGTCGGACATTGTAGCGGGGAGAGGGAGCTACCGGTGGGAGCAGGTTCCTGTGTCGTAGGTGGTGGAGGCGTTTGGTGGCGAACTGCTGGAGGAGGTGTTGGTGGCGGGCCTGAAGGGTGGTGAGGTGCAGGGCGGGGAGGGCCTCCTGGTAGGTGGTGTAGCCGGTCCCCAGAATCAGCCGCACCGCCCTTTTCTGCACCCGCTCTAGTTGATGGCGTTGAGTGGCGTTGAGGGGAGATGACCAAGCTGGGGACGCGTATGTGAGCCGAGGGAGTATGAAGGTGGAGTACACACTCGCCAACTCACGCGAGGGTGTCCCCAGTTTCTTCAGTCTTCGGAGGAGGTGTAGTTGGTAAGGTGGCTGACTTTATGAGGGAGCTGACGTGTTGGCCCCACGTCAGTTTGTTGTCAATTGTCAGGCCGAGAAACCTGAAAGACTGTGTGTGTGTGTGTGTGTGTGTGTGTGTGTCTTGAAGTGGCAAACATGTATTTCAAAGAACGACTTGGATTCGGGTAGCACAATGCATGAAAGATGGATATAACAACGTCTCAAATGGCGGAGGAAAGTTCTTGGAAGGAAAACTCCATCAAACCGAAAGAGAAAAGCCTAAATGTATCGATTCATCCTCAGTAATCAGGAACCGCTTTGACTTGCGCTTTCTTTGCTTCAGAAGGACAGGCTTGCACTAAAGGCAGGCTCGGGCGTCGTCTTACAATACAAGGAAGAAATATTAAGATAGGAGACTTACAGTAGCTCTTGGGATGGTTCACGCGGGGAAGTCATGACTGAGGGGGAGGAACCGTAAGTGTGCGAGTGACGGGGACAAAATGTAAACTGGGGTGCGTTAGGGTACGGGTGAGAGAGAGAGAGAGAGAGAGAGAGAGAGAGAGAGAGAGAGAGAGAGAGAGACAGACAGACAGACAGACAGACAGACAAAGACAGACAAATAATAGTATAAGCAAAGATGAACGGTAATATCAAGGGACAAAACTATTTCGCAACCAATTACATTAAATTAATACAACACAAATTGCTTGCCTAACTTTTACAGACAAGAGAAGCAACGCTACTAAGAAATAAACAGACATGTAATTTGTTGACAATCTGAGCGCAGTGGAGCTTTCTAGGAAAATAAATGAAAAAAAAACTCGCCAGCTCATCTCCGGTCATCTCTGTGCTTTCCCTTGACTAAAACGTTTTGTAATATCCTTTCCGTAGATAGACTGATCGATAGATAACGAGATAGAGAGAGAGGCAGAGACAGACTGATACGGACAGACACACAGACGCAGACAGACAAAGAAGCCAATACAGACACACAAAAAGATTACAGGCGAACACAAGAGATTAACAGACATAATAAACTTAACAGATAACAGAACCGAGATAGTGATTTTTATTTAAGATTCTCTCAATATAAAGTTTTTCTAGGCCGTGGAAATAAAGTTCAGTGGGATGCAATTACCTAAGAACGAGTTTTGTGGGCGGAGCGCAGTGAGGAGTGGCTCGTTTCTTATCTCGTAGGGCAGGTCCTAAACACCCAACCAACCCCGTCTTCCCTACCCAATCCTCCCTCTCCAGTCCACCATATCCCCCACCACCCTCCCCGGCCACCATCACCAGCATACTCACCCTCCCCAATCCTCTCTTCCCGCCGTCCCCCATCCCCCCCATCTCCCCCATCCCTCTCCTTACCCCAATATTCTTGTCCCGTCACCCACTATCATCACATCCACCCTCCCTTTCAGTCCTCTCGTCGCCACCTTAACTCCTACCCCACTCCTTCCCCAATATTCTTGTCCCGTCACCCACTATCACCACCTCCACACCCCTTCCCCAGTCCCCCCGTCCTTCCATCCCCCACTGCCACCCCCACTCTCCCCCTCCCCAATCCTCCATCATCCCCATCCCCCTCCCATCCCCATCCTCATCCCCACCAGCTATTGTGTCGGCCAGTTTCCGAGTGAGCACAAGTTTTGATGAGTGTCAACACGATATTGGACTGGAGTTGTGGATGTAGGGCCGCTAACTTTCCAGCACGAGGTTTGTTTCTCCATATAGTGGAAGGTTTATCTTTTATCTCTTTCTCTCTCTTCCTCCCTTTGATCCTTTTCTTTTGTTGTCTTCAGAGTCGGTAGAGGAGTGATGTAATATTGTGTAGTAGCTTAGTATGACGTATTTCTTTTGGATTGTGGTTCAATATTTCGTTATACTGTTATTTTTCGTATTGTTAAGCACTGATATGGGTTTTAATCAGTGTGTGTGTGTGTGTTGGGGAGGATGGAGGGAGAGTTGTCAGGATATCCGAGGAACTATGTACAGCGCAGATATTCAAGGTTCTCCCCCACACACTCCCATCCAGACCAGAATACAAACTATCAAGGACTTGGAGGCCCGACCACGACCACTGAAATTTATGAGGGTCAAAACTTTTCACGCGGCGCCCCTTCCTGCCACACAAGGGAAGACGAAAATATATGCGAGCGTGAAAACTTGATAACCGGCACCCCTGTCTCCTCCTGCACGGCCTCGTCCTTCACCTCAAGACGACGGCCGGGAAGGAAGGAAAGGGTCTGGCGGCGGGCTGTGTTCGAAGGGCTTGCGGTGCGTCCTTCGTGGCGGGAGGTCAAGTACATTGGGTGGAAGGTCATGTTGCCTGTTACGAAAAAGGAAAAAAAATATTGCCTCTGCCTTCCTGTCGCTATTTTTTTTTTTTTTTTTAAGTTTGTTGGCATCTTTATGTTTGTTTTTTCCTGTAGATGTGTGAGCAGTACTGTTCTTGATAAACGTTGTGATATTATACGGGTAGGTACCGCTGACTGCTACTGTTTTTATTATTATTATTATTATTATTATTATTATTATTATTATTATTATTATTATTATTATTATTATTATTATTATTATTATTATTATTATTATTATTATTATTATTATTATTATTATTATTATTATTAAAAAAGGGAATTTATTTTTCTACACACACACATATCTTTCTACACACACACACACACACACACACACACACACACAGACAGACAGACAGACAGACAGACACACACACACACACACACTCTATTCATGTTCTAGTTCAACAATATTTATAGTATTATTTTGAATATTTTATACTTGAGGACAGTAAAGATATTTGCTCATCAATAAGGATTTTTTTTTTGTAAGTGAATTTTCTATGAAGCTTCAAATATAACATTGTTACCCTTTACTAAAAGTCGACCCAAATTCCATTGTAACACGCTCCGTTGCAGTCCGGGCGTGTACACGTCCAAAAAGTTGATGTTTTCTGACTACATTTTTTTTCTGTTGAACTTGATTCCCACGGTTTTATGCTGCCATTACTAGATGTGTGTGTATGCGAGAGAGAGAGAGAGAGAGAGAGAGAGAGAGAGAGAGAGAGAGAGAGAGAGAGAGAGAGAGAGAGAGAGAGAGACAAAGAGAGACAGACACAAAGAGAGGCAGACACAAAGAGAGACAGAGACAAAGAGAGACAGAGACAAGGAGAGACAGACACAAAGAGAGACAGACACAAAGAGAGACAGAGACAAGGAGAGACAGAGACAAAGAGAGACAGACACAAAGAGAGACAGAGACAAGGAGAGACAGAGACAAGGAGAGACAGAGACAAGGAGAGACAGACACAAAGAGAGACAGAGACAAGGAGAGACAGAGACAAGGAGAGACAGAGACAAGGAAAGACAGAGACAAGGAGAGACAGAGACAAGGATAGACAGAGACAAGGAGAGACAGACAAGGAAAGATAGAGACAAGAAGAGACAGACAGGGAGAGACAGACACAGGGACAGGGAGAGACAGAGACAGAAAGAGAAAGAGAGTGACCCACAAAATTTAATAATCGCTATTTCAAAAGACAGACAGACAACTTGAGCCATATAGCATTATCGCCATTCTGCTCCGTAATATTCCAGTACCTTAGGAGGCTAATATTCCCTAAATCTATTAAAGCTCGTGCGCGGGGAAGGGAAAATAAATAGCGTGCGATAATTAGTAGGAGTGGAGGTAGAGGTGGAGGTGGAGGGAAGAGGCGCCGCTAGCAGCTGGGTGTGACAAGGGGTGGAGGATGAACGGAGGGCGCACGGGCGGGGTAGGGGCGGCCGTGGTGGTGGTGGTGGTGGCGGCAGACGCACCTCATGACAATGGAGACTGGCTAGGGAAGGCTAATTTTCCCCTCTAATTAGATCATCCGCCTGAATTAACGAATCATTTTTCATGTGAGATTTGATCTAATTAAACGCAGACACGAGAGAGAGGAAAGATAGAAAGACTAATGAAACTTTGGAGTCTCTGTTTGCCTGTCTGCTTCCCTGCCTGCCTTCCTGTTTGTCTGCCTGTCTGTCAGTCTTATATCTGCCTCTGTCTATCTGTGATTCTTACACACACACACACACACACACACACACACACACACACACACACGCACATGCACAAAAACGCACGCATTCAGGCACGCACGCACTCACGCAATTGGGTAGGCGGTGGCTGAACAGATAGCAAGACGGCCCCGCGTTCAGGAGGACGCGAGTTCAATCCTCGACCGGTGCCACCAAGCTGGGATTTTTCAGCCGCCGCCGAGTGGCTTAAAACTACCCACATACTGTCCAGAAGACCACCTATCAACCCGGACTCTAGATTCTAGGATTAAAGATGAGCTCCGGGAGGGAGGCATGAGCCAATGCAAGATAGCGCCACTATAAACACTCGCCTGCGCCAGAACGGGCTGGGCACGCAAACGCACTCCGAGCACACACACACACACACTCTCTCTCTCTCTCTCTCTCTCTCTCTCTCTCTCTCTCTCTCTCTCTCTCTCTCTCTCGCTCTCTCTCGCTCTCTCAATCTTCGCCGTGAAACTAACGAAATATGTCGAGTATAACTTCCTTTTGACATACTATCACGTGATATTTCAACCTAACATACTGAGAAACTTAATTTTTCTTTTCACTTCGCCAGAGCCATGCATTAAGGTCTTTATAGCCTGTTTTCGGCGCTCCTCATACCGCGGCTGCAGTGTACAAGGCGAGCCGTGCCACCAGGCGAGTGTGCGTTCAGGTCGAGGTTCACGTTTTAAGTAGCTACGCCGTGTACGCCTGACCGCTGGAAGGAGGATAACGCCGCCGCACTCCTCGGCCCCGTAAAGAAGTGTAATGTGACCGGTTTATGGTGGGACGCCGTTTTAGAGACTGTATTTAAGTAGCTTTTAACCGGATAGATAGCGGCCGCGGGTATTCTCCTGCAGGTGGTAAACACATAAATCCGGGTCTCGCGCGCGCAACACAAAAATTTTACCTTTTCCCTTCGTTAAAACACGACCGACTTGCATTGGAATAAGCGCTGTTTTTATTTTGCGCCTTGATTTTTTTTTTTTTTTTTAGTGTGTTGCATAAAAGTGTGGGTGTGTTTGTGTTTGCGTGTGTTTTTGCGTGTGTGGTATTGCGCATGTATGTATTGCGGTTGTGTTTTTTTGTGTGTGTGTTTGTGTGCATCTCTGTGTGTGTGTGTTTGTGGTTGTGTGTGTATCTGTTTTTCTGTGTGTATCTGTTTTTCTGTGTGTAAAGGCTATACAGGCGGGGAGGAATTGATAAGTCTCACCATGAAAGGGAGTGGAATGAGTGTCTCCCTCTGCGTTGTCGTTGGATGGTTGTGCTTTGTGGTGCCCGGTTGGTAAGGAGGGCAGCAGATGCAATGAGCGAGGTCCCAAAGAGGGTTAGGATACTTAGATAGAAGACTGGCAAAGTAGACGAGGACAGTAGGTTAATCTCTTAATGCCCTTCTCGTGCGTGGTTAATGAGGCACCCAAGGTCTATTTTATACGCTCGTTTGGTAAGGAGGGCAGCAGATGCAATGAGCGAGGTCCCAAAGAGGGTTAGGATACTTAGATAGAAGACTGGCAAAGTAGACGAGGACAGTAGGTTAATCTCTTAATGCCCTTCTCGTGCGTGGTTTATGAGGCACCCAAGGTCTATTTTATACGCTCGTTTCTTCACCCTCTTCAGCTACCGATGATGTTTGTTGGTGTTAA